>NC_142076.1:10962266-11123100 GCF_059756535.1 Pantherophis guttatus | reverse complement strand
TACCGAGCTCGGAAGGGGCGGTGGGATGTATCTTTGTTCTTCAAACTGGGCATGATAGAAATTGTGTGCCTGAGAGGATGGTGAACTTTGGAGCCAAAAGGAGGAAACTGTTGTCTTGCACAAATGCCTTTGCAGCTATTATTACTGTTGTTGTTGTTGTTGTTGTATGGCATTGTTACAATAGCCGGAGATCACAGTGCTATTGCAGAATAGTAGTTTGGCTTGGTAAGGTACCAGCCGTATTGTAGGACCTGCATGCACGCTTCCCAAGATGCACCAAAGGAAGGTGAGTTGGTTTCACATCAGAAAGAAAGACAAGTGGCTCTTCCTGGAGTGTCACCCAAGGCCCCCTCCCTTCTTGAAGCTGCCTCGAAAATGGGCACTGTAACAAGGAAGGTTCAGAGCCTGCAGGAATCTGACTGCCTGCACAGAGCACCAGCTCACCTCACCATCAAAGTGGTACCTATCTATCTACTTGCATATAACAGTTAAGTGGACAAAAGCTGAAGCAAGTGACGGGAGCTCACGATGCCATACAGTGCTAGGGCTCGAACTGCCAGAGTTGAGACCATCTCCAACATCATTAAGCCACTGAGCCACCGTACCTCCCCTTTTCAGCTAAGGGGGGGGGGGGTAAAGGTAGTCTTTGACTTACAAAGGTTCACTTAGTGACCGCTCAAAGTTACAACAGCACTGAAAAAAGAAAGTTATAACTATATTTCACACTTATGACTGTTGCAGCATCCCCATGGTCACGTGATTTACATTCGGGTGCTTGATAACCGGCATACATTTATGACGGTTGCAGTAGCCCGGGGTCACGTGATCCCCTTTTGCGAACTTCCGACAAGCCAAGTCCATGGGGGAAGCCAGATTCACTTAACAACCGTGTTACTACTTTAGTGGTTCACTTAACCAATGTGGCAAGAAAAGTCGTAACATGGGGCAACACTCCCTTAACAAATTTCCCACTTAGCAATATACACTTTGGGATCAACTGTGGTCATAAGTCGAGGACTATCTGTACAGCCCCACAAAGCTGAAGCGAGCTTCAACCGAGGCCCATATCCAAGCCACCAGCTACGTCACAGATCAGCCTTTCTCCTACAACACCACAATCTCTCCTGGGATGCCCTCAGGGGTGGGCTTCAAAAATTTTAGCATGGGTGCTGGGTGGGCATGGCCATGGTGGATGTGGCCTAGTCAGCCTCCTGCACCATGGTGGTGGGGGGACATTTTTGCCCTCCCCAGGCTCCAGAGGCTTTCCTCGAGCCTCTGGGAGGGCAAAAACAGCCTCCCCAGGGTCCGGAGGCCCTGAACTTCCGGTAGGCCTGTTTTTCATCCTCCCTGAGCCTCCGTGCATGCCCTGCACTTATCTGCATCCAAAACGGGCCGCGTGGGGACTCCGGGGAGGGGAAGGGAGAGGTGGGCGGGGCCAGCCAAGAGTGGGATTTGTGGGATTCTGAACTGCACAGAATCTTAGCTAGAGATTCTCCCGAACCCCTGCAAACCCCCAGCACCCACCCCTGGATGCCCTCCTGCCAACTGTTTTCCACAAAAGTTTCATCCATCACTGCATTGCTGAGGGAACATGAAAGTCCATATGCTTTTATTTTAAATTCTTTATTTTGCAAAGATTACGAGGCCCCTCCAGTCTCAAAGGACACTGGGAGGCTTACTCTCTCACCCCTTTCAGGATGAAGGAAAAATTAAAGAAGAACTCTTAATTTCAACTGAAGCTGCAAAAAGCTTCAAACATCCTTCAAAACCTTCCAGGGCTTTCTTATATGGACAGCTTTTATTTTTCTTTTCTTTTTTTTAATGTAAGTTTTTATTAAAAGTTTTAAAAAGGAAATGAAAACTAACATGAACTAATATAAAGGGGAAACAGAAAAGAGAAAAGAAAAGGACTAAAGGCTCAAAAAAATGGAAAGAAGGAGCTTCCCATTTTCTTTGCAGCAAATATAAGTGTAATTTAAAAAAAAAAAACCTCTTCCTCTAAGGTTACAAAACCTATTATCCTTTTTCTCCCCCTGTTCATCAGAACCATAAATCACAAGCTCCTTTTTCTTCCCTGTTTCCTGTTACAAAAAATCTATTAAGGGACTTCCAGTCTATCGCAAACATAAATATTGTCCTTTGCAGGTTTTCTGAAGTTCAACAGGGCAAGCCAGTCAGAAGGCAAAGCATTGCAAACAAAAGGGAGCTACCACAGAGAAAGTTCACCCATTAAAGCAGAGGTCTTCAAACTTGGCAGCTTTAACACTTGTGGACTTTAACTCCCAGAATTCAACTCCCAGAATTCTCCAGCCAGCAATAGCTGGCTGGAGAATTCTGGGAGTTGAAGTCCACAAGTCTTAAAGCTGCCAAGTTTGAAGACCTCTGCATTAAAGGGGGAAAAAAATCCTTGCAAAAACAACAAAAAACCCCTGCAACCTTCCTGAACAATGGACGGCAGTCTGTTGCCTGTAGCTACAAGAGACAACTAAAATAGGAATTGGTCTTTACTGGCACTTCCAGACTAATAGATATTAGATCACAGATAGTAGATATGGAGAGCCAGATCAGACTGGTTAAGGCACCAGGCTAAAAAGCAGGAGAATGTGAATTTTCTGGTGTGGTACCTGACACTCCGCAACCTCCTAGCCCCCTTCATTCGGAGAAAATAAACTTTGCCACTTTCCTGCCAGCTCTTTGCTTCTCTGCCCCCCAATTCTGCCCCATTCTGATCGCATGCGCACCTCTCTCTCAGCTGAGATAACCGGAAGTTTTAAAAGCAAGAGCAAAAACAAATGCAAACAAACAAAACTAGAGTAAGAAAGTAAGAAACAAAACAAAAAGGCAGGCATAAAAGAAAAAAAAAACCTAAAGTGCAAAACAAAACAAAAAGGAAAAAAGTGACAGATAAATAAAGGAAAAAGATCTAAAGAACAGGCTTCTGACCTATATATATATATTACAAAAGCTATAAGTGCCATTGTAGATTTACCTCCTTTCTCTAAAGTCACTCCTTGACTCCCTCCTTTTTACCACCTATCTTATCTAAGGGTCAAAACCACAGATTGTAAATCCCGGCTATTTTTCCGTTTTATGCAGAAAGTCCATAAAGGGTTTCCCAGTTAGCAATAAATGTAGGTATTGTCTTTTATCTAATCTCAATCAATCTCTCTCTCTCTCTCTCTCTCTCTCTCTCTCTCTCTCTCTCTCTCTCTCTCTCCCTTCCTCCCTCTCTCTGTGTGTGTGTCTCTCTCTCTGTCTCTGTCTCTGTGTGTGTGTGTGTCTCTCTCTCTGTTTGTCTCTCTGTCTCTCTCTCTCTGTCTCTCTCTCTCTTTCTCTATCTCTGTCTGTCTGTCTCTCTTTGTCTCTGTCTCTCTTTCTGTGTGTGTGTGTGTGTATGTGTGTCTGTCTGTCTGTCTGTGTCTTTCCCTCTGTGTGTGTGTGTGTGTCTCTGTCTCTGTCTCTCTCTGTGTGTGTCTCTCTGTCTCTCTCTGTGTCTCTGTGTCTCTGTGTCTGTCTGTCTGTCTCTCTCTCTTTCTCTGTCTCTGTCTGTCTGTCTCTCTTTCTGTCTCTGTCTCTCTCTCTCTTCCGATGCATTTCTTCATTGTGTTGGAAAAACAACAATGCTCATCACACATGGATCTTGCAGGGACCAGAGGCACCCAAAACCAAAAGCAGCTTGCAGCTGTTGATACCCCCTCCCCATCTTAATTTTCCAAAGGTCAAATCCAGCTCCCCCCCCTTACACACACAATACCTACATCTCCAGAAGAGCATCCGTACTTCCAGGGTAGTGAGGCCAAAGCTATATCTTCCCAAGAGGAGGGCTACAGCAGATCCAAAGTTGGCAGCCTCTGGACAAGACCTCCCGCAATAAAGCCGATTATGGGCTGAGCGAGGCAAGTAAAAGGAATCAGCAGCAACTTAATCCTGCTGGGCAACCAATAAGGAAAGTCCCTCTCGGCTTCTGGGGGTTTCTCTGAATCCTTGAAAGGCAGCAGGCCAGGCAACGTGGGTGGGGTGATGCTGTAATCAGCAGGAAGAAGAACCTTCAACCATGGAAGTTATATATATAATAACAGAGTTGGAAGGGACCTTGGAGGTCTTCTAGTCCAACCCCCTGCCCAGGCAGGAATCCCTACACCACTTCAGACAAATGGTTATCTAACATCTTCTTAAAAACTTCCAGTGTTGGAGTATCCACAACTTCTGGAGGCAAGTTGCTCCACTGATTAATTGTTCTCACTGTCAGAAAATTTCTCTTTAGTTTTATATATACCAGTGGCTGCTGAGCTTGTCCATCGAAAGGTCGGCAGTTCACCGGTTCGAATCCCTAGTGCCGCTTAATGGAGTGAGCTCCCGTGACTTGTCCCAGCTTCTGCCAACCTGGCAGTTCGAAAGCACGTAAAAAATGCAAGTAGAAAAATAGGGACCACCTTTGGTGGGAAGGTAACAGCGTTCCATGTGCCTTTGGCCTTTAGTCATGCTGGCCACATGACCATGGAGACGTCTTTGGACAGTCCTGGCTCTTCGGTTTTGAAACGAAGATGAGCACTGCCCCCCTAGAGTCGGGAACGACTAGCATATATGTGCAAGGGGAACCTTTACCTTTACCTATATATTTAAAAAAACTTTTGGGAGCTGCCCAGAGTTGGCTGAAAGATGGGTGACTATATAAATGTTTTAAATAAGTAAATAAATACCCATTCTCCGTTTCCTCTGGCTCCATGAATTCCGAATGCACCGTGGAATCGACAGCACTGTCTGTCTCGACTTCGTCGTGCATCTCATGATGGACCAACGTGCTCGTGTCCTCATCCGTGAAGGTCTCACACTCACTGTAGGTGCTCTCTGAGCCCATATACGCACTGTCGGTTACCTCATTGGCCTAGGGCGGGCAAAAAGAGAAACAGATATTAATGACAAACCTGCACCAAGCACAACAAAGGCGAAGAAGAATGGATGACTCTTTAACGTGGAGCACATCACATAGTATAGGTAGTCCTCGACTTACAACTTCAAGTGAGCCCCAAATTTCTGTTGTTAAACAAGACATTTGTGAAGTGAGTTTTGCTCCTTTTCTTGCCCCACTTGTTAAGTGAAACACCACAGTTGTTAAGCTAGTAATGCAGTTGTTAAGTGTTGTGGCCTGCCGGCAGCCAGTGGAGCTGGCAGCAGAGTTGGACAGTGAAGAAGTTGGGGAAGAACTTGGGCCAGTCCTGGGGGCCGGGGAAAGTTCAGACGAGGGCTCTGCGTCGGAGAAAGAGAGGGAGATAGCAGCGAGGCAGAGGAGCAGCTGGAGCCCGTTCCTAGTGTGTACATGTGCAGAGCTGCCAGAAGACAAGAACGATTAAGAAAGCAGGGTTGACTCGGGAGTAAGGCCACAGCTGGGAGATAACTGGCTCCTCCCATAGGACATAAAAGAGGAGCGAACGGGACATGGGCTTTTGCAGGAAGCAATTACTTCATTTGGTCGATTCAAGATTGGAAAGTTCTGCTCGTGACTCTAATAGAATCTGTGCCAAGTTTGGCCTTGCCCTGCGCTTGGAAATTGGTTCTCTGGCAGCGTTCCAAGTGAGATACGGTGGGTGTTGATCAACATTCCTCTGAAAGACTGTTTGCCAAAGCCTTGTTGACTGTGAATGACCGTAATTCACAGTCGTTTAAATAAAAGAGGTTTGGCTGGATTTATGACTTTGCTTCATGCTTTCTAGGTCAGAACATTAAGTGAATCTAGTTTTCCCACTGACTTTGCTTATCAGAAGGCCGCAAAAGGGGATCACATGACCCCGGGACACTGCAGCAGTCATAAATGCGAGCCAGTTGCCAAGAATCTGAATTTTGATCATGTGACTATGGGGATGCTGCAAAGTGTGAAAAGTGGTCATGAGTTTTTCAGTGCTGTTGTAACTTTAAACGGTCGCTAAATGAACTGTTGTAAGTCCAGGCCTACCTGCAATAACTTGTTTGTGGTTTAGTGCGATGTATGAACCCAGCATCCCTAGTTTGATGTAGAGAAGGGTGGGCAGAACCTGGGGGCAGAATCAAGAGAGGAAGCAGCCTGGAATCCTTAGTGGTTCTTAGTGGTCCTTAGCAGTGGTGAAATCCAAATTTTTTTACTACCGGTTCTGTGGGCATGACTTGGTGGGCGTGGCTTGGTGGGCATGGCAGGGGAAGGATACTGCAAAATCCCCATTTCCTCCCCACTCCAGGGGAAAAATACTGTAAAATCTCCATTCCCTCCCCCCTCTGGGGCCAGCCGGAGGTGGTATTTGCCAGTTCTCCAAACTACTCAAAATTTCCGCTACTGATTCTCCGAACTGCTCAAAATTTCCACTACCGGTTCTCCAGAACTTGTCAGAACCTGCTGGATTTCACCCCTGGTTTAGGTCCAACAACCCCTCTTGAATTCCACTGATTCTTTTCTAGTGCCAATTTAGAGCTGACTAGATGCTTATGAAGAGGCCAGAGCAATAAATCATCTTAACCATGCTTAACAAAAACACAGGTGAAGACAGATTCATGAACCAGATTTAGTGCTCTGTACTTTTCAAGAACGGACCTATCAGAATAAATATTGGTGTGATCTATGTTGGGACAATTTTGATTTGTCCAGGTCCCAGAGATCCTTCTCAAATTAGGCAGTTTTTGTCTGTTGTGTGTGTCTCAATGCCCAGGCAGCTGGCAAATCTTTATAACTGCACCGCCAGTCCGCAATATAATCAGTTATATTATATTTTATAAATATAATTTTATAAACTTAGAAAATCATGTGGCTTTTTCTTCCAGAGCTGCGAGTCTCAAGATGCTTTTGAAAAAAGTATTAGAAACAGCAGCATTTTAAAATGACAATTGGTTCTTGTTAAAAGGCAATCTGGAGCTACTGATTCGGAGGGCTTTAAAGATTAATATACAATTGAAACCAGAGATTTTTTTTTTCTTTTGGGATTGATGGACAAGCAGTTGGGAAAAAAAGTCATGGAGCTGTGTTTTTTATAGATGGTAACTGCAGCAAGATTATTGACTTCTTTGATCAGAGAAAAGACAATTATTGATGTTTATTGGTGAGTGGGAACCCCTTTGTAGACTTTTGGCAGGAAACAAAAAAGAACTTACAATTTATGGTTGCAATGAATAGAGAGGACAGATTATAAAAAGAAGACAGCTATGCTGTAGCCACAGGTAAATTTATAATTCTATTTTTAAATTGCTGTAAAGAAGTTCAGAAGCTGTTTCTATCTTTTTAATTTCTTTTCTATTTCTCTTTTGTTTTCTCCCCCTTTCTTGAACTTTTAGCTTTCTCTTTCTTCTTTTTCTTTTTTCTTTTACATTAGTTTACATTTGTTTTGATTATTGAGTCTGTCATCTGCACTTCCATAACTGTCTGGTTTGGTTCTGCAACCCAACAAGACAGACACAGACTTCAGAGGATAATTAGAACTGCAGAAAAAACAATGGCTACCAACCTGCCTTCCATGGAGGACCTGTCTACTGCACGAGTCAAAAAGAGGGCTGGGAAAATATCTACAGACCCTTCGCATCCTGGACATAAACTGTTTCAACTCCTACCCTCAAAACGACGCTATAGGGCACTGCACACCAGAACAACTAGACACAAGGACAGTTTTTTTCCTGAACGCCATCACTCTGCTAAACAAATAATTCCCTCAACACTGTCAAACTATTTACTAAGTCTGCATTATTATTACTATTAATCTTCTCATCGTTCCTATCACCCATCTCCTCCCACTTATGACTGTATGACTGCATCCTTGTTGCTGGTATCCTTACGATTTATATTGACTGTTCCCTAATATGATTTGATTGCTTATTTGTACCCTATGGCTATCATTAAGTGTTGTACCTTATGATTCTTGATGAATGTATCTTTTCTTTTATGTACACTGAGAGCGTATGCACCAAAGACAAATTCCTTGTATGTCCAATCACTCTTGGCCAATAAAGAATTCTATTCTATTCTATTCTTTTTAAAAGCATTTTTAGTAAAAATTATACAAAACAAGCAATCCAGAGGCATTTCTTTCCAATATTATAGAAACAATCTCGAAATTAACCTTATTGTGCCCGAATAGGAACGAAAAACAATCTTGCCAATGACTTTTGAAGGACCCCTGGGAGAAAATCAAGATAAACCAAACCAAATATCCTTATCAGGTTCAGAGGAGGGTTGCCTTAAAAATAAAGCAGAAAAGTCTACTTAAAGGTTAGAGCAAGACCACTCGCTTGGGAGCCAATGTTGACCAACTGGAAGTCACATGTTCAACGGTCAGTTGGAGGTAAGTGAAAGATAAAAGCTCAAGGTTTGCATTTTTCATAGGGGGTTTCAACGGTTAAGTGAGGACTACCTGTATTCTGGAAGGAGGCCCAGCTGGCTGGGTAGCATTCTGCTCCAAAAGATTGTGCACACCCATGTTTTGCTCTAATTTCTGTCCTGGATCCTGGCAGATCAATGATTTGTTAAAAGAGTGTTTTGGGTTCCACTGAGAGTTAGGGAGGGAGGGAGGAAAGGAAGGCAGGAGGGAGGGAGGGAGGGAGGGAGGGAGGGAGGGAGAGAGGAGGAGGGAGGGAGGAAGGAAGGAAGGAAGGAAGGAAGGAAGGAAGGAAGGAAGGAAGGAGTGAGAAGGGAAGGAGGGAGGAAAGGAGGAAAGAGCTGGGGAGGGAGGTTAGGAAGGAAGGAAGGAAGGAGCTGAGAAGGGAGGGAGGTAAGGAGGTTAGAAAGGAAGGAGGGAAGGAAGGAAGGAAGGAGCTGAGACGGGAGGAAGGAAGGGAGGAAGGAGCTGAGAAGGGAGGGAGATTAGGAAGGAAGGAGGGAAGGAAAGAAGGAACTGAGAAGGGAGGGAGGGAGGGAGGAAAGGAAGGCAGGAGGGAGGGAGGGAGAGAGAGGAGGAGGAAGGAAGGAAGGAAGGAAGGAAGGAAGGAAGGAAGGAAGGAAGGAAGGAAGGGAGGGAGGAAGGAGTGAGTGAGAAGGGAAGGAGGGAGGAAAGGAGGAAAGAGCTGGGGAGGGAGGTTAGGAAGGAAGGAAGGAAGGAAGGAAGGAAGGAAGGAAGGAAGGAAGGAAGGAAGGAAGGAAGGAGCTGAGAAGGGAGGGAGGTAAGGAGGTTAGGAAGGAAGGAGGGAAGGAAGGAAGGAAGGAAGGAGCTGAGAAGGGAGGAAGGGAGGGAGGAAGGAGCTGAGAAAGGAGGGAGGTTAGGAAGGAAGGAGGGAAGGAAAGAAGGAACTGAGAAGGGAGGAAGGGAGGGAGGGAGGGAAGGAGGAAGGAAGGAGGGAAGGGAGGAAGGAAGGAATTTCCAAAGCTATGTCGGCTCTTCTTGATTGTTAGAATGAACTCTTTTAGCACGCTAATGAAGAAAGTGGGTAAGGAAGAATCTATGAACCCTAAGCAGACATGGCTTCCCTGGGATTTGCTTCTCTGGCCAACCAACTCTCGGTTCCATTTGAGACAGCGACATGCAGAGGAAAGTCCAACGTGACACTCTCGAAATAGATGCTCTGGGCCTACCTGCACATTGGCCATTGCTCGTCTTTAAGAAGGACTGTTTTCTGGGATAGAGAGAGAAAGAGAGAGAGAAAGGAAGGAAGAAAGAGAGAAAGAAAGAGAAAGAAAGAAAGAAAGAAAGAAAGAAAGAAAGAAAGAAAGAAAGAAAGAAAGAAAGAAAGAAAGAAAGAAAGAAAGAAAGAAAGAAAGAAAGAAAGAAAGAAAGAATTCTTTATTGGCCAAGTGTGGACACACTTTGGACACACAAAGAATTTGTCTTTGGTGCATGTGCTCTCAGTGTACATAAAGAAAAAATAAAATATATTCGTCAAGGATCATAAGATACAACACTTACTGATAGTCATAGGATACTCATAAGCAATCAAATCATACTTTTGTGTGTGGATTGTATTTATTGTTAAGAAAAAGAGGTGTGGACTTCAACTCCCAGAATCCTGGGAGGCTGGAGAGAGGTTCAACCCGTGATGGCGAACCTATGGCACGGGTGTCACAGGTGGCACACAGAGCCCTCTCTTCAGGCACACGAGCCGTCGCCCCAGCTCAGCTCCGCTGCGCATGCACCTCCCACCGGCCAGCTTTTTTTGGGGTCTCTGCCGTGCATGCACGGGGGACGGGGGCACATGCAGGAGATGCGCCACATGCGCGGGGTTGTGGGGCACATACGGGGGGTCACGCACACATGCGTGGGGTTGCACATGCATGCTCAGGGCATGCAGGGTGCATGCACACATTGCATTATGGGTGTGTGAGTGCGCACGCATTTTCGGCATTCAGTGCCGAAAAGGTTAGCCATCATTAGGTTAGACTGTGGCTTAAACCTAGCTAGCTAACACACCCTTTGCCCCCCCAGCTCCTCCATTTACAACTCCAGGAAGGGTCAGCCGTTTTCCTGGTCAGCCGTTTGGTGCCCTTGACGGATCCCTCCCTCTGGAAAGGAAGTTTTTGCATTACCGACACTCCTGCTGACTCGAGGCATTTCGCCTCCTCTGATAAACCCTTTCTTCCAGCAACTGCAGGATTGCAAAACAAATTCCTGGTTTTAAAATGAGCAGAGGGGAGTGAAGCAGGAAACGGAGATACGGACTTCTCTGAGAGTTATAGAAAAGAAATAAACCTGAACCAGAAAAAGGAAATTGGTCCCAATGAGAGATATGCCACTACTCTTACTCTACCCCCAAAGTTCTCCGGAAGAAAGAATGCCCCAAAGACACCTTACTACAACTTATGAACCCAGAAACTCCAACATGGTCAGTTATTTTATTCCCATCGACTGTTGGCTTCGTGCAAGACATGCATCTCAGCACAACCCAAAGGCAAGCAAAGCCAGTTTGGTCTAGTGGTGAAGGCATCAGGTTAAAAGCCAGGAGACCATGAGTTCTAGTCCCACCTTAGCCATGAAAACTAGCTGGCTGACTTTGGGCCAATCACCAGGAGACAGTGAGTTCTACCGTGTTTCCCCCAAAATAATCCCTCCCCTGAGAATAAGCCCTCCCCTGAAAATAATCCCTCCCCGAGAATAAGCCCTCCCCCCGAGAATAAGCCCTTCCCTGAAAATAATCCCTCTCCAAAAATAAGCCCTCCCCTGAGAATAAGCCCTCCCCCGAAAATAAGCCTCCCCTGAGAATAAGCCCTCCCTGAAAATAAGCCCTCTCCAAAAATAGGCCCTCCCCCGAGAATAAGCCCTCCCCCGAGAATAAGCCCTCCCCCGAGAATAAGCCCTCCCCCGAGAATAAGCCCTTCCCTGAAAATAAGCCCTCCCCCGAGAATAAGCCCTCCCCCAAGAATAAGCCCTTCCCTGAAAATAAGCCCTCTCCAAAAATAAGCCCTCCCCTGAAAATAAGCCCTCCCTGAAAATATTTAAATGCATGCGCAGCCAGTCCCCGCCATTTCCTCTGGTTAGGGTTAGGGAGAGCTGGAAATCAGGTAAGACAGCAAGAGGAGTCCCGTCTTGCTCCACATATACAAGATCGCCTTCTGCCACCGATAGCCTCCCACCGGCCAATACGCTCTCACAGAGAGGGGCTCCTCAGGGTGCTGTCGGCCAAACAATGTCGACTGGTGACACCCAGGGGGAGAGCCTTCTCTGTGGGGGCACCTGCCCTCTGGAATGAGCTGCCCCTAGAGGCTCGTATGATCCCCGACCTGCGTACCTTCCACCGCGCCCTTAAGACTCTTTTGTTCCAACAGGCCGGGCTGGCTTAATATGAATTTTAAATTGGGTGTTTATTAGTTTTGAACTTTGTGGGCCAAATTTTATATATTCGTTTTTAATTGTTTTTAATTTTTGTGAGTTTATATGTGTTTTAATATGGCTGTACACCGCCCTGAGTCCTTTGGGAGAAGGGCGGTATAGAAGTTCAATAAAATCAAATCAAACATGCCCCAAAAATAAGACCTCCTCAAAAATAAGGCGAAGCACTTATTTCAGGGATCAAAAAAAATATAAGACAGGGTCTTATTTTCGGGAAAACACAGTAGTCTAACTTTAACTATGAAAACCAGCTGGCTGACTTTGGGCCAATCACCAGGAGTCAGGGAGTTCTAGTCCCACTTTAGCCCTGGAAGCCACCAGCTGGGTGATTTGGGGCCAGTAGTCCCTCTCTCTCTCAGCCCAACCTACCCCACAGGGTTGTTGTTGTGGGGGAAAAGAGGAGAAGGAAGGTTTGCAACCTTGAGGAGGAGGAAGGTTTTAAAATACCTTGAGGTATTTTAAAAATAACAACAGCGAGATAGAAATAAATGAAATAATCATACTATATAAAAACGCCCGCCTGCCTTATCCCAGGCCCTTGGAAAGGACTCGATAGGTGGATTAAAAAAGATCTAATCTGAACATCTGGCTGACTGTGCAACAAACTAATAATAATAATAATAATAATAATAATAATAATAATAATAATAATAACAACAACAACAACAACAACAACAACAACATTTTTTGAATGTTCAATTGACTGAGTTTCATGTTTAATGAAATAATAATAATAACTTAATAATAATAAGTTGTTATTATTATATATAAATAATTTATAAATAATAATAATAATAATGGGACTTGCAAATTGAAGTTGAGCAACTGTGGAAAAAGAAATCGTGTGTTGTCCCGATTGTAATTGGAGCCCTTGGAGCAATACCCAAAGGGCTACCCCGCTATTTAGAAATTCTAAATTTACCGGACCTGAACATTTTGACTCTACAAAAAACCACGTCGGAACAGCTTACATCCTCCGACGATACCTTAACAGTTCCTAGGTCCTTGGTTAGGACTCGAGCTGCTGAGCTATTTACCAGCCTCAAAGGCTGTGAATCTCACTAAAGATTAATCTGTTGTTGTTGTTGTTGTTGTTGTTGTTGTTGTTGTTGTTGTTGTTGTTATCTCAAATAGTCAGTGGTACAAGAGACGAAACCTGATGAAGCCCTCCAAATTCCCCCCCAAATGCAAAGATTTGTTCCCTCCAGGAAAAACAGCTGTTAAGCTTTCATTTTTGAAACCCACCCAAAATTGCACGCACGAGAATACAAGCTCTCTAGGGTGCCCCCCCAACCCCCGACTCCCAGGTATATTCAGACAACACGCTCCTTACATCAAGGACAACAATCCTTTCTATGAATCTTGCAGGTTAACTCATCCAAAAACCACTGTGGGCATTCTCACAATAGACTCCATTCCTGAATTAATGCGTTGAGGGGGGGTTGGAATGATACCTTCAGCCGCCGTCCAAACCCTAACAAACTTCACACTCAATATCTCAGGGGCTGCCCCAAAGAAGAGGGAGTCAAGCTATTCTCCAAAGCACCTGAGGGCAGGACAAGAAGCAAAGGGTGGAAACTCATCAAGGAGAGAAGCAACTTAGAACTAAGGAGAAATTTCCTGACAGAACAGTGGAACAACAGTGAATCAGTGGAAAAACTTGCCTCCAGAAGTTGTGAATGCTCCAACACTGGAAGTTTTTAAGAAGACATTGGACAATCATTTGTCTGAAGTGGTGTAGGGTTTCCTGCCTGGGCAGGGGGTTGGACTAGAAGACCTCCAAGGTCCCTTCCAACTCTGTTATGGTAAATTCTAAAACTCACCAAGCTCAGGACATTCTACGCCAACCCCACGGAGTCTTTCACTAACCTGGTTCAGCCCGGTCGAAAGTTGCCTGTTTTCCAACCCACGTCCGGTGCTGCCTATTTTTGCTTACATTTTTCCTTCACAGAGCACGGCCCTTTTCCTGACCTCAACAGAATCCACGGTGAGTTAATTCTCCAGCTATTTCAAACCAATGATTTACCTGGACTGTGTCGCTGTGTCCAACCTGCATTTCCCACCCAACCTGTTTCTCCGCTGAACGGAGAGTCGAGTCTACTTCTCTCTCCCTCCCCCCCCCAATCCCTCCGCCTTTCCAGCTCTGGAACAAGGAAATCCATTTCAAAGTTACAATACGCTGCCTAAGCAGATTCAACGAAAAAAAACATTCCGGCTGATTTCCTACCTTTTTTCCAAGCAGGATGGGCAGTCCTACAAGCCAGTAACCAACTCAGATTAAGTGTCTTCAAAGTGTAGACGCTTCACCGGGCTTCCTACAGAGCTGCCACCTGGGCTGGACTAAGAACTGTACAGCCCATCCTGGCAGACCTGATCAGGATTTTAAGTTAGGGAGTGATTGGTTGAAGCAAGGGTGAAATCCAGCAGGTTCTGACAGGTTCTGGAGAACCGGTAGCGGAAATTTTGAGCAGTTCGGAGAACCGGCAAATGCCACCTCTGGCTGGCCCCAGAGTGGGGAGAGAATGGGGATTTTGCAATATCCTTCCCCACAGGAGTGAGGTGGGAATGGAGATTTTACAATATCCTTCTCCCAGGAGTGGGGAGGGAATGGAGATTTTGCAATATCCTTCCCCCAGGAGTGGGGAGGGAATGGGGATTTTGCAGTATCTTTCCCCTGGAGTGGGGTGGGAATGGGGATTTTGCAGTATCCTTCCCTTGGAGTGAGGTGGGAATGGGGATTTTGCAGTATCCTTCCCAGCTCCTGAACAAAGAGAACCAGTTCAGTGACATCATATCGTCACCGCTACCAGCTCGGCCAAACCAGGCCGAACCAGGAGGAACCCACCATCAAGTGGAATATAGTTTGCCTTCAGAAGTTGTGGATGCTCCAACGATGGAGGCTTTTAAGAAGAGACTGGACAGCCATTTATCTAGAATGGTTTAGGGCAGTGGTCTTCAAATTTGGCAGCTTTAAGACTTGTGGACTTTAACTCCCAGAATTCTCCAGCCAGCTATGCTGGCTGGAGAATTCTGGGAGTTGAAGTCCACAAGTCTTAAAGCTGCCAAGTTTGAAGACCTCTGCCCTACAGGTATTAGGATACACTAGAGGTTCAGGGCAGTATAGTTTGCAGGATCCCCAGAGCCAGAACGATTCCTCTGATCCTTAGGAGGGCTGTAAAAGCTCCCTGGGAATACTAACTTTTTACGGATTTCTTGATTTCTCCAGCGTAGCTGGCTGGAGAATTCTGTTATTCTACGTTCTAAGTTCCAGTCTCCCGAAAAGTACGGTTTTTGTTCTTGAGTAGCTGTGGCGTAGCCATTGTCTTCTTCCACTTCTCCCTTTCTCTGCCATTTGATGGGAACAATTCGGCCCTTGAAATTAAAAGGGAGTTTTTGTTTGGCCTCTGGGACAGAAAAAAAAGAGAAAGGACGAGCACAGGCATTGTTCGCGAAACTTCTCCATTTCCAGGCAAATCCAGTGAGGGGCAAGAAAATAGGGAGAAAAGAGAAGTGAAAGCGACTGGCCATCACATCTGGTGATGGGAAGTCTTCTCAATATTGCTGGACTTCCAAGGTGGCTCTTCTTCTGCCAAGAGAAACTCATCATGTTTTGGTCCATCCCAAATTAGATAAGCCTGTTGGAGCCAATATTCAACACCTACTGGGGGGCGGGGAGGGGAATTTGGAGGATATAGGAGGGAGGAATCACCTAGTTGGATGGGTAGAGATTGAGTAGAATGGCATGGTCAGATCCCATCAGCCAAAGGGTGTTGGCTGGTGGGGACCAGAAGATGGGCTTTTTCTGCAGTGGCCCCTGATCTTATGGAACATCCTCCCTTCGGAGGAGACCAGAATGGCCCCAACCTGTTAGCATTTTGCCAGAGCCTAAAAATCTGGCTGTGTTGCTGAGCCTTGGGCACTGAGTGTGCCAAGGGCCCCACTTCTTGGGCTGCATTGCTAACTGGCCAGGTATCTCGGCTGCTATGTATATTTATTTTGGATGTTTCTATTGATTTTTGTTTGAAATTGTTTTTAATAGTTTAATTGTTAAGCTGCTCAGAGTCACTGATGGAGATGGGTGGCAGGCAGGCAGGCAGGTGAAAAAGGGAGGGAGGGAGGGAGGGAGGGAGAGAAGGAAGGAAGGAAGGAAGGAAGGAGGAAGGAGATGGGAATGAGAGAAAGAAGAAAGGAAAGAAGGAAGGAAGGAAGGAAGGAAGGAGGGAGGGAGGGAGAGGGAAGGAAGAAGGAGATGGGAAGGAGAGAAGGAAGGAGGGAGGGAGGAAAGAAGAAAGGAAGGAGGTGGAAGGAAGGAGGAAGGAAGGGAGGAGATGGGAATGAGAGAAAGAAAGGAGGGAGGGAGGGAGGGAGGGAGGGAGGGAGGAAGGAGGGGGAAGGAAGGAAGGAAGAAGGAAGGAAGGAAGGAGGAAGGAGATGGGAATGAGAGAAAGAAGAAAGGAAAGAAGGAAGGAAGGAAGGAGGGAGGGAGGGAGAGGGAAGGAAGGAAGGGGGAAGGAGAGAGGGAGGGAAGAAAGAAGGAGATGGGAAGGAGAGAAGGAAGGAGGGGGGAGGAAAGAAGAAAGGAAGGAGGAAGGAAGGAAGGAAGGAGGAAGGAAGGGAGGAGATGGGAATGAGAGAAAGGAAGGAGGGAGGGAGGGAGGAAGAAGGAAGAAAGGAGGGGGAAGGAAGGAAGGAGGAAGGAAGAGAGGAAGGAGGGAAGGAGGGAGGGAAGGAAAGAAGAATGGGAGGAGGGAGGGAAGAAGAGGGAAGGAAGGAAGGGGGAAGGAGGGAAGGAAGGAAGGGGGAGGAAGGAAGGAGGGAGGGAGGGAGGAAGAGGGAAAGAAGGAAGGAAGGGGGAAGGAGGAAGGGAGGAAGGAAGGAGGAGGGAGGGAAGGAAGGAAGGGAAGGAGGAAGGAAGGAAGAAAGGAGGGAGGGAGGGAGGGAAGGAAGGAAGGAAGGAAGGAAGGAAGGAAGGAAGGAAGGAAGGAAGGAAGGAAGGAAGGAAGGTAGGTAGGTAGGTCGGTCTTGGGGCACCCTTTGGTGATGGGCTGCTTCAGTGCAAGATCGATTCAGTTGCAAGCCCTTCTGAGTTGCACACACCCCTCCCTTGAGTAAGCTATGCCTAGAGCGATGGACTTTGCATACTCTTGAGAAAGTTTATCCTCGTGAGCTGTTCCAAAGTCCTGAACCGTCTTTGAAGAAAATCAAGTAAATATTAACTCTCCACAAATAAGGCACGCATGCCTGGTCAGTTAATCCCAAACCTCCCCGCATCTTGCTGCCTTCATCCAGAAACCATTCTGTCCACCTGGCAGCAGGAACTAGCATGGTTCTTCCTTGGGAGTTTACAACTAAGGCCTGTTGACAGCACACACCACTCACAGGCAGACTGCTCTTATAAATGGAGGCTCTCGTTTGGCTGCCGTAACTCACATCTATTAATAGTGATACGAATGGATTAAATATGAATTACAATGCAGGAGGCACCTCTCACTAATAAGATAAGAAATTTATTAATCTTTAAATTATCCATCAGCTGTTCACTAGATATATTGGGTTGGTGAGAGAGATGCGCTCAGCATTAGTCTTAAATGCTGAGCGCATCTCTCTCACCAACCCAATATATCTAGTGAACAGCTGATGGATAATTTAAAGATTAATAAATTTCTTATCTCCGAAAATTTTTGAGGCACACAATCCAGAGATTATGGACTCTGTCTCCCCAATTAAATCCTTTGCAGCTGACCAGGTGTAATCCATAAACTCTTCTATGATTCATAAATCAGCCCCTTTTCAAGATGCTGCAGGAGCCCTTGTTAGCAATAGCACTTAGACTTATATACCGCTTCACAGTGTTTTACTGCCCTCTCTAAGTTGTTTACAGAGTCAGCCTATTTGCCCCCAACAATTTTGGGTCCTCATTTTACGCACCTCAGAAGGAGGGAAGGCTGAGTCAACCTTGAACTGGTCAGGATTGAACTCCTGGCAGTCGGCAGAATCAGCCTGCAATACTGCATTCTAACCACTGCGCATCATGGAAGGAAGGAAGGAAGGAAGGAAGGAAGGAAGGAAGGAAGGAAGGAAGGAAGGAAGGAAGGAAGGAAGGAAAGGGCAATAGCATTTAGACCTATATACCGCTTCACAGTGCTTTCCAGCACTCTCTAAGCAGTTTACAGATCCACCAAAGATTTGGGTCCTCATTTTACTGCCCTCGGAAGGAGGGAAGGCTGAGTCAATCTTGAGCCTAGTGAGATTCGAACTGCCAAATTGCAGGCAGCCAGCAGTCAGCAGAAGTAGCCTGCAGTACTGCACTCTAACCACAGCGCCACCGAGGCTCTGTCTTGTTCCTGTTCAAAAGAGTATAATTTCCCACAAACAATTATAAATAAATCCAACCTTCCCTTAAACAACTTCCATCCACTCAACTCTGATATTTCCTCCGCTGTTTGTTTGGGGTTTTTTTGTTTGTTTGTTTTTCAGCTCTTGGTTCAGGCATTTCCAGATAATAAAGACAGACGATTGTACGGTTTTATTTGACACTTTGGTGTTTGGATTGTTGCTGAATTTATTCCCATTTTCTGTCCTTGCACGGTTTCTGGATAATAATTGAGATCAGATACTTTGGACAGCCACAAGAGGGCAGCATTGCCAACTTAGAAAATTTAGATTTTATTTTTTAACTCTTCAAAAACCATTTCTTTCTTTTCCTCTAGTTACTACCTATTAGATTGTGTTGGTTTTATTCCCACCCACCCCCCACCGGGGAACCTGTTCCAACATTGCTTCCTAGCCCCTTAATAATTTCAGTTTTTAAAAAAATCCTTACTGATGCCTTGTTTTCTTCAGAGTTTCGATTCTCAAAGAACAAGTTTCAATGGTCTTAACTGAAGTAGCCAAGGGGATGAGGGGGAAACTAAACAGAACAGGATCTAAGCCAGGGATGTCAAACTCAAAGCCGAGGGGGCCGGATCCGCCCTGCGGGGTGCTTAGATCTGGCCTGTGGGGCTGCCCTGGAAACAGTAAAGGGCCAGCCCACGGTGTCTCTGCTAGCGAATCGTTTTCGCTGGCAGAGGGTTGCAGGAGGCCATCACAGCCAAAAACGGAGCTCGGGAGCCCGTTTTCGCTGGCAGAATGCTCAGGCCACCACAGGCACTCCAACATGAGTAGAGTAGAGTAGAGTAGAGTAGAGTAGAGTAGAGTAGAGTAGAATAGAATAGAATAGAATAGAATAGAATAGAATAGAATAGAATAGAATAGGAGTAGAGTAGAGTAGAGTAGAGTAGAGTAGAATAGAATAGAATAGAATAGAATAGAATAGAATAGAATAGAATAGAATAGAATAGAATAGGAGTAGAGTAGAATAGGAGTAGAGTAGAGTAGAGTAGAATAGAGTAGAGTAGAGTAGAGTAGAATAGAATAGAAAAGAATAGAATAGAATAGAATAGAATAGAATGGAATGGAATGGAATGGAATGGAATGGAATAGAGTAGAATAGAATAGAATAGAATAGGAGTAGAGTAGAGTAGAGTAGAGTAGAGTAGAGTAGAGTAGAGTAGAGTAGAGTAGAGTAGAGTAGAGTAGAATAGAATAGAATAGAATAGAATAGAATAGAATAGAATAGAATAGAATAGAATAACAGAGTTGGAAGGGACCTTGGAGGTCTTCTAGTCTAACTCCCTACTTGGGCAGGAAACCCTACACCACTTCAGACAAATGGTTATCCAACCTCTTCTTAAAAACTTCCAGTGTTGGAGCATTCAGAACTTCTGGAGGCCAGTTGTTCCACTGATTCATTGTTCTCAGTGTCAGGAAATTTCTCCTTAGTTCTAGGTTGCTTCTCTCCTTGATGAGTTTCCACCCGTTGCTTCTTGTCCTGCCCTCAGGTGCTTTGGAGAATAGCTTGACTCCCTCTTCTTTGGGGCAGCTCCTGAGATCCTGGAAGACTGCTATCATGTCTCCCCATGTCCTTCTTTTCATTAAACTAGAGATACCCAGTTCCTGCAACTGTTCGTCATATGTTTTAGCCTCCAGTCCCCTACTTATCTTTGTTGCTCTTTTCTGCGCTCTTTCTAAAGTCTCCACATCTTTTTTACATCGTGGAGACCAAAACTGGATGCAGTATTCCACGTGTGGCTTTACCAAGGCATTATAAAGTGGTATTAACACTTCACGTGATCTTGATTCTATCCCTCTGTTGATGCAGCCTAGAACTGTGATGGCTAACCTTTTCTGGACCAAGTGCCCAAAGCACGTGTGCGCCCGCCCCCTGCGTATGCACATGTGACCCCCCACATGTGGCCTGTCCCCCCACACATGCATGCACGATCCCCCCTGCACGCACCCCACCCCTGCATATGCACGGCAGAGACCTGGAGACCAGCTAGTGGCAGGAGGCATGGGCGCATGCACGGCAGAACTGAACTGGGGAGATGGCTCGCGTGCCATCAGAGAGGGCACTGTGTGCCACCTCTGGCACGCATGCCATAGGTTCGCCATCACGGGCCTACAACATGAGTGACATTGAGCTGGCCATGCCCATCTTGGGCCCACAAGATCAAACACAACCCTGATGCGGCCCTCAATAAAATTGACTTTGACACCCCTGATCTAAGCCATCTCCTTTGCTTGAACTCCACCCAAGGAAGTTTTAAAAGACCCTCTTCCTTAAAACACTAAACAAAAATGATCCCAGTCAAAAACTACATCTGATGGACCTACAACTGTGTAAGTCTGCAGAAACGCTAGCGGGGTAGAAAAACTGATCATGGAATCATTTCCACAAAAACAAGAGAAAGGGCCATCATTTTCTCACCAATAGTAGCTCACATGCTTAGCCAGACACAGCACTGGCTCATTACAAAGAATGTAAGTATTTCATTATATTTGATTTTTGGTTTGATTTTTGATTTGGTTTTAATGAGGGCGAAGGGGAGGGAGGCTTGGGGGGGCGGCCTTCTGCTTGATCAGAAGGTTTTATCGCATAGCGCCTAGATGGAATCTGTGAAATCGATGCTATAACGATGCTATAAAAGAAGTATCAATAATCTGCTTTGTTTCCAGCCTGCCCTTATGTGGAGTCCTCGATTTACGATGACAATTGGACCAGAATTTCTGTTGATTTACGGGAAGGGGGTGGCAGAACCCAGGGGTGGAGTTAAAAGAGGGATCAGCATAGAATCGTAGCCACAAGCAAGCTAAGTCCAAACACACACACACACCTTGAATTCCATTGTCCCTCATCTGACTTCTAGTAGGTGCTAACCTAAGTTGAGAAGATTCCTGTGCACAGGCTGTTTAGCAATAAATCAGTTTATTTGGGCCTTTCACGCCTAACAGTTGGTGTCTCTAGGACTTTACAATCATTTCTGCCTGCAACTTGATAGCCTATAATCAATCAATAAAAGGGAAACATCCTGTTCTTCTCAGCGGAGCAAAAAGAAACATGTTGTGGCCTGCCAGCAGCCAGCGGATCTGGCAGCAGATTCAGACAGTGAGGAGGTTGGGGAGGAACATGGGCCAGTCCTGAGTCTGAGGAAGGCTCTGATGAGGGCTCTGCGTCTGAGGCAGAGAGGGAGCCAGGGCCGTCTGACAGTTGTCAGCTGCCTTCGGAGTCAGACATCAGTGAGGCAGACGAACAGCTGGAGCCTGTTCCCAGTATGCGCATGCACAGAGTTGCCAGACGAAGGGAACAGCTGAAGAACAAGGGTCGACTTGGGAGTAAGGCCACAGGTGGAGGATGAAGGGCCCCTCCCAGAGGGAATAAAAGAGGAGCGAAAGGGGAGTGGAGTTTGCAGGAGACAATTAGTTCATTCCTGCATTCTTGCCAAGTATTGCAGTGTCCACGCTTGATAAAGGTCAGTAATTGTGAACTATCTTGAAAGTCTGCAGGAGAAGGAAGACTTTCCTGAGAGGAATTCACTGTAAATTAAATAAAAGGGGGTTTTGTCGGGACAAGGATTCTGCTTCGTGGTTTGGGGAAGCCTAGGTTAGAACACCGGTTATAAAAGTCAGAGGGTACAGAACGGAAGAGGTTTAGGGGCGGAAAAAATACTCCTCAATTTACGACTTGTAACTCAGCGACCATTCAAATTATGCCTTTGCCTTAACACGTTGCAGAAAGACGACATAATCTTCATTCTCTACAATATTATAATTTATTTATTTATTTATGGCCATTGTACCGGGCTGTGCATGTCAATGAATGCCTTGCAGCTCACTATTTCCAGTAATTATCAACCCTGCCTGCTTCCAGGCAGAATGGGTCAGGATTTAGGAAAGAAGCTATAATTCTGTGAAGGAATGTCTGCTGTGCTTAGGTTTAATCCCGGACCATTCCAGATGATACACAAGGGCAAGGAGCAACTCATTTTGGCTTGGGGAATCTCACTTCGGATATGCTAAAGGCTTGTCTCAAAACACAAAGTGCAAAAACCTGTTTTTCATAATATTGTATTCTCATTAAAACTCCACTGCTGCTGTGTTGATTTTCTTGCTTAATCCTTAAAAGTTTTCTCAATAATCGATTCCTAAGTCACTTTATACATTTGGCTACTTAAGTGATTCAAAAATATTGGATCGCATTTTGACAGGTATTTTTTCCCCCCGTTTAATCTGTAATTGCAGATCGATCAATCGATCGATTATTGATTTATCATTTCAAATTTATGTAATTATAAATTTATATTATATTGCGATATAACTATGATTTATATTGATATTGTTTCCTGATTGCTATTTGTACCCTATGACTATCATTAAGTGTTGTACCTTATGATTCTTGACAAATGTATCTTTTCTTTTTATGTACACCGAGAGCGTATGCACCAAAGACAAATTCCTTGTGTGTCCAATCACACTTGGCCAATAAAGAATTCTATTCTATTCTATTCTAATCACCCATCTCATATATATGACTTTGGGCGTCTTACAAACCATTAAAAGAAACATAAAGTGAACAAAAACAAACAATACAATTTTTAAAAAAAAGAAATAATATAGAAGAATTAAAAAAAACCATCGTAAAACATACATAAAATATGCATTATTCTGAATCCTAAAGGCAATCTCTGGCCTTTTGTCTTGGCCAATGTTTGCTACAAAAGTGGAAAAGAAGGAACAAACTAAGCTGTGAAAAAACCCCCAGCAATTCTTGAACTTAATTGCACCAAGGAAAACAACTGCCTCCTAAATTAATGAGCCGTGGTGGCACCAGTGGTTAAAATGCAGTATTGCAGGTGTCCGGGTCGTTTCTGAATGAGGGTCATTTTTGACAGCAGGCTAATTCTGCCGACCGCCAGCAGTTTGACCGTAAACGACTCAAGATTGACTCAGCCTTCCATCCTTCCGAGTTCGGTAAAATGAGGACCCAGATTGTTGGGGGCAAGAGGCTGACTCTGTAAACCGCTTAGAGAGGGCTGTAAAGCACTGTGAAGCGGTATGTAAGTCTAAGAGCTATTACTATTAGGAGCCCTGGTGGCGCAGTAATTAGAATGCAGTATTGCAGGCTAACTCTGCCCACTGTCAGCAGTTTGTTCCTAATCAACTCAAAGTTGACTCAGCCTTCCATCCTTCCGAGGTTGGTAAAATGAGGACCCAGATGGTTGGGGGCAAGAGGCTGACTCTGTAAACCGCTTAGAGAGGGCTGTAAAAGCACTGCAAAGTGATATATAAGCCTAAGTGCTATTGCTATTCCTTTTCTCCTTCCTTCCTTCCTTCCTTCCTTCCTTCCTTCCTTCCTTCCTTCCTTCCTTCCTTCCTTCCTTCCTTCCTTCCTTCCAAGTGCTATTGCTACAGAAATCCTTGAGAAGCTATCAGAGATAAGGCCCTTCTTAAGCATCATCTGTGTTTTCTCACATTCTCTAAAGTAGCAAATTGAGACGCACTTAAGCCACCAAAAGGGACCCAAAGCCATTGGGTGGGTATGTTCTCGCTCACCTCGTATGCAACGAAGTCATCAAATTCATCAGCGCATGCAGGAGGCGGCACATCAGGAGTGTATCCCATGGGGCACAGCTGACTGTCTGGATCTGTTGGAGAAAGAGGACAGAGTCAACTAGGCTGCAAAGAGAGTAAGATCATTCTTACATTCTTACATTCTTGGGTTGGAACTCTTGGCTTAGTGACCCAGGACACTGGAACCGTCATAAATATAAGTCAGTTGCCAACCGCCTGAATTTTGATCACGTGACCATGGGGATGCTGCCACGGTCGGGTGAAAAACGCTCATACATCACTTATTTCAGTGCCATTGTAACTTCAAACGGTCACTAAATGAAGGGTTGTTAACAGTGGTGAAATCCAATTTTTTTTACTACCAGTTCTGTGGGCGTGGCTTGGTGGGCGTGGTGTGGCTTGGTGGGAGTGGCTGGTGGGTATGGCAGGGGAAGAATACTGCAAAATCCCCATTCCCTCCCCACTCCAGGGGGAAGGATATTGCAAAATCCCCATTCCCTCCCCACTCCTGGGGGAAGGATACTGCAAAATCCCCATTCCCTCCCCACTCCAGGGGGAAGGATATTGCAAAATCTCCATTCCCTCCCCACTCCTGGGGGAAGGTTATTGCAAAATCTCCATTCCCTCCCCACTCCTGGGGGAAGGATATTGCAAAATCCCCATTCCCTCCCCACTCCTGGGGGAAGGATACTGCAAAATCCCCATTCCCTCCCCACTCCAGGGGGAAAGATATTGCAAAATCTCCATTCCCTCCCCACTCCTGGAAGAAGGATATTGCAAAATCCCCATTCCCTCCCCACTCCAGGGGGAAGGATACTGCAAAATCCCCATTCCCTCCCCACTCCAGGGGAAAGGATATTGCAAAATCCCCATTCCCACCCCACTCCTGGGGGAAGGATACTGTAAAATCTCCATTCCCTCCCCACTCTGGGGCCAGCCAGAGGTGGCATTTGCCGGTTCTCCGAACTACTCAAAATTTCCGCTACCGGTTCTCACGAACCTGTCAGAACCTGCTGGATTTCACCCCTGCCCACCCCCCCACCCCCATGCTGACCTGTCCCTAATTAAGTCTTCTAACGGTGGAAAGAAAAAAACCGAATTGCTTTAAAACTAGGGATTAGAATGTCATAGATAGCGATTATAACTCTATCCAGCTTTTCCGGCTTATCTAGCGATAGTAATACTGTTTATTGCTCTTTGCCATGTGTTGTATTTACATTGTGGAATGCTTGCTCCCCCGCTTAAAGGAAAAGCTTAAAAATAAAATTTGCAGGCGGACGATTAGAACCTGATCACCTGGAATTTTGCGGGTTTTTATAACAGTTCTTGAAGGACTTAAAATTTGCTTTGAACAAGGGAAATAGCTATTTGCGATTTCCAGGGCCAGACCCCGCAGGCCAGATTTGAAGCAATCCATGGGCCGAATTGTTGTGGCCCGTCAGCGGCCTGTGCAGTTAGTAGCTGATTCGGACAGCGAGGAGACTGGTGTGGTGCTGCGCCAGCAGCCTGTGCAGCTGGCACTCGAGTCAGACAATGAGGAGGCTGGAGAAGAGGCAGGGATTCAGCCAGGGCCTTCAGAACCTCCAGAAGCTTCCATAAGTGAAGAGGAAGAAGAGGAGGAGCCTCTTCTCGATGCACGGGCGCGCAGAGCTGTTAAAAGGCAGGAGTGGCTCCTCAGGAGGAGGTCTCCTCGAGAGTAAGGCTTGGGGCTAATTGGCCACTCCCTTAGCCTACTTAAGGAGGAACGCCGACTGAAGCAATTTGCAGGGAACAACTTTAGTTCACTCTCCTTTGTGACTTGATCTTAGTTCTCTGCAAATTGCTTCTGGGCTTTCTGCCAACCATAGTAAGATTACGATTATTTATTGTTTGGATTCTTGTAGGCTGTTAAGAAAGTTAATTAACAGCCTTTGTTTGAAAAAGACTGATTTAATTTAGTAAACTAAGGTTTGTACAGACTTTGTGTGTGCTGCGTTCTTTGGGGTCCGTAGCTGGGGCAGAACACGGATTTGGCCTGCGGGCCTTGAGTTTGACACACTGCCCTGTCGTAGATCATCCACTTATTCTCATCTGATCGTAGCCATTTATTCAGTCTGAAGCACCGTGGATGACAGCAGATGCAAAGGCTAATTAGGTATTCCAGATGAAAAATGTCTCCGCTTCCAGCATCTGAATTGAAATTGACCTCCCAGGAGGACGTAACTAGAAGCATCAAGAGGTTCATTCTAATCACCAAATGCTGGATTCCCGCTTAACGGGCCTAACAGAAGGTTAGTTTCTCCCCAAATGTTTCAGGAAAATATGGAAGAAGAAAAGGACACTGTTCATCCTCTACTACATATACAGTGATGGGATTCAGCCGGTTCTCTCCAAATTGGGCGAACCGGTAGCGGCGACTGTGGGAGGCTCCGCCCACTAGCCCAGACATAATGCACAAGTACTGCGGATGCGCAGACGGCCGTGTGCATGCTCAGATGAGGCGCATGAGAGTGAAGCGCGAGCGCACACACACACACATTTGTGAACTGGTAGGGAAGATAAGTGAATCCCGCCGCTGTACAGGTAGTCCTTGAGTTATAACAGTTCATTTAGTGACCATTCCAAGTTATAACAGTACAGAAAAAAAGTGACTTATGTATAGCTGTTTTTCACACAACCATCGCAGCGTTCCCCGTGGTCACGTGATTGAAATTCAGATGCCTGGCAAATGACTCGTATTTACGACGGTTGCAGTGTCCCGGGGTCAGGTGATCCCCTTTTGCGACCTTCTGACAAAGCCAAGTCAACGGGGAAAGGCCGATTCATTCAACAACCGTGTGGCTAACTGTAGTTTTTACTGACTAAACGACTCCAGTGATTTTTTGCCTTCCCAACTGTGACAAGAAAGATTGTACAATAGAGGCAAAACTCACCTAACGAACGTCTCATTTAGCAACAGCAATTTTGGGCTCAAAATTGTGGTCACAAGTCAAGGATCACCGTATTTGTACTACCCTGGATGGTATATGTTAAATAAAGATGGAAAGACTTTCAAGACTTAACTTTCTCCAATCTTGGCTTAGCAGGTCATTTTGAAAACAGGGACTATGGTTTAATATTACACAAGCTTTGATTAAAGATTCATTTTTTAAAAAATGCCCTGAAGATCCCTCTAAACCAGGGGTCAGCAACCTGCGGCTCTGGAGCCGGATGTGGCTCTTTCACCCTTCTGCTGTGGCTCCCTGTCACTCAAAATATGTGTCTCCACTACCAATGTGTGACACCCGCCGACATGCAATTTATTGAGCTTTTCAACCCCTGGTAGGCCAACCATGGATAAATCCAAGAAAAGAAAAGTTTCAGAAGAAAACAGAACATTTAATTCAACTACATATGCTAATTTTGTGGCTGCTCAAAAAATAGTCAGGCACGGGAAGGGTTTTGTGGCTCCCGGTGTTTTCTTTTCTGTGGGAAACGGGTCCAAATGACTCTTTGAGTGTTTAAGGTTGCAGACCCCTGCCCTAAACCAGTGTTGGCGAACCTTTTCGGCATCGAGGCAGCTGCTCTTCCGGTTTCTGGCATTCCTGCACATGTGAAGACCAGCTGGCCGGCACGCTGGAACCCGGAAGAGCAGCACGCGACAGTTCGCATGCCCGGAGAGATGGCTCTGCGTGCCACTTCTGGCACACGTGCCATAGATTCGCCATCACGGCCCTAAACCTTGGCCAATTTTCCCCAAAACTGGAATGCACTCCTAACCTGGTGCAATAGGAAAAGGTTTGGTCTCAGTCTATCAAATTGATCCTTCCTCTCTGTTCGTCTTGTTTTAAAGAGCCATGAATTTTCAAGAAACGGGTTTAGAATATCCCATCATTGTTATCATTGCCCCCCAAATCAGGATCTGGGACAGGGGTCGGCAACCTTAAACACTCAAAGAGCCACAAAGGTCCTAACCGGAAGCCCCCCATTCAATTCTGGAGCCGACCGGAAGTCCGGTTCCCCCACCATAGAGTCTCCTCCTAGCACGGCATCCTTTTTCCTCTACCTGTCCTAACCAAAAGCCCTATCAATTGTGGAGCCGACTGATGACAGAGAGCTGCAGCAGAGGGATGAAAGAGCCACATGCGGCTCCAGAGCTGCGGGTTGCCGACCCCTGATCTGGGAGAAGAAGGAAGGGCCTCTTCCAAGTTGTGGGTGTATTTTCTGATCCACCTGTACAAAAAAGAAGAAGAAACCGACCTCCGTTTCTGATTGCAGAAATCCCTCGACAGAAGTCTTCAAAGCTGATCACGCCAAGCCCAATAGGGTCCAAGAACTTGATCAAATCCTTCACCTGCAAACAGAGACACAAATCAGACTTGTTGTGCAACAGATAAAAAAATGTAATTCAAGCTTCAGCCTCGCACGACGCACTTTCAGTTTTTTTCCTAAACAGTCCCAACGATGGGCATAAAATGTGCTTCAAGTTCATAAATATAAATGAACACAATTTGGCTGTAAATTGCACTCATTAGATAATCAGGTGCACGATGTACACAATGACTTAAAATTACATCACTTTCATTTAAAAGACATTCAGGCCCAAAAGATAAACCCCCTCCCCTTCTCGCCAATTAGTCCACAAAATCAAGGTTTTGGTAAATTCAAAAGGGTTTTTTTTCTCTCGCTCTCTTTTTAGCTATTTTAACGAAGTATATAAATTGGACATAAATAATGAATGCGCATATTTAAACCGCCGTTATCATTCCTTAAATTTACAGTTATATATTCCCAATATGGGTTATTATTTTCCCCTAATTGTAGCGCTGGTGGAGTTTGCAAATGTTTGTTGGATAGATTTGTTCTTTATTATTATTATTGCCAATGTTTTATTGAGATGTTGCTCGTTTGCATAAGCAAAAAGAGAAACTTTCAAAAGGATTTAAGGTAATTCTTGACTTACAACCATTCATTTTTTCTTTCTTTATTATTGATTTTTGTATTGTTTTTTTTTCTGTTACTCTTTAACAATAAAAATACAATAAAAAATTAAAAAAAAACAACAACCATTCATTACCGTGTTTCCCCGAAAATAAAACTCTGTCTTATATTTTTTTGAACCCTGAAATAAGCGCTTGGCCTTATTTTCGGGGAGGTCTTATTATTTTGGGGCACATGGAGCAAGACGGGGCTCCTCTTACCATCTTACCTGATTTCCAACTCTTGTCTCCCAAAACCTTAACCAGAGGAAATAGCGGAGACTGGCTGTGCCTGCGTTTAAATATTTTCGGGAAGGGCTTAAAAGCCCGACTGAGCCTATTATCCGAGGTCATCTTATTTTTTGGGAAACAGTGACTGTTAGAAGTGACGGCACCGAAAAAAACAACTTATGACTGTTTTTTACACTTACGACCGTTGTAGCATCCCCATGGTCACGGGAGTTATATTCCAATGACTCACATTTATGACGAACACAGAGTCCCGGAGTTACGTGATCCCGTTTTGCAACCTTCGGACAAGCAAAATCCAAGGGGAAGCCAGATTCACTTCGCAACCATGTTCCTATAACTTAAACAACTGCAGGGATTCACTTAACAACTCCTGGCAAGCAAGGTCATAAAATGGGGCAAAACTCATTTAGCAGTCTCACTTAGCGACAGAAATTTTGGGATCAATTGTGGTCATAAGTCAAGGACTATCTGTACTTAACCATCGGAGCAGTGTTCTCATGAAGGAGAGCTACACCCTCCTTCAGTCCTGTGAATCTAGGCCAGTGGTGGGATTCAGCCGGTTCGCACCACTTCGGGAGAACCGGTTGTTAACTTTCTGAGCAGTTTGGCAAACTGGTTGTTGGAAGAAATCATTAGGGCAGAGAACCGGTTGTTAAATTACTTGAATCCCACCACTGATCTAGGCTATGTTTTTTTTTAAATCCTGATTCGTAGCTTAGCTCGTTACGCAAACCCAAATCAAGTCTGATTTCATCTAAAAAACAGATGATTAAAAGATGATTAAACTCTGCCAAGGACCTTGGAGTACTCATCTCAAATGATCAAAGTGCCAGAGCTCACCGTAACAGCATTGCCAAAAAGGCATTAAGAGCTGTTAACCTAATCTTACGAAGCTTCTTCTTTGGTAATATTGTACTGCAAACTAGGGCATACAAAACCTTTGCCAGACCATTTCTTGAATACAGCTCATCTGCTTGGAATCCACACTATATATTGGACATTAATACAACTGAGTGAGTCCAGAGGTATTTCACGAGAAGAGTCCTCCACTCCTCTACTCACAACAGAATCCCTTATGCCACCAGGCTTGAAATTTTGGGCTTGGACAACTTAGAACTACGCCGCCTTCGGTCTGACCTAAGTGTAGTACACATAATTGTCTGCTACAATGTCCTACCTGTCAATGACTACTTCAGTTTCAACCGCAACAATACACGAGCACACAATAGACACAAACTTAAGGTAAACCGCTCCAAACTCGATTGCAGAAAATACGACTTCAGCAACAGAGTGGTCAATGCCTGGAATGCACTACCTGACTCTGTGGTTTCTTCCCCAAACCCCAAAAACTTTAACCTTAGACTGTCTACTGTCGACTTCACCCCATTCCTAAGAGGTCTGTAAGGGGGCGTGCATAAGAGCACCAGCGTGCTTACCATCCCTGTCCTACTGTCCCCCATTTATTCGTATCCATTTCCTGTATTCATAATCATGTTTATATTTATATATGTTATCTAATACGTGCTTGACAAAATAAATAAATAAATAAATAAATAAATAAATAAATAAATAAATAAATAAATAAATGGAAGGCAGCTTAATCATCAGCAGCGTGTGATTATAAAGATGCCATGCACAGGATCTCACTTCTTCAGCCATGAATCAAACAGGGTGGATTATGCCTTCCTTAGTAATTGGGGGGATCATCTTGGCCAATTATTGTACGGATTACTGTAGCTAACAGCTGCAAAGCTTTGAAACGACATTACATAAACGGGTGAGAAATTATCTGGGCGATGAAAACCCAGAAAGTCTCTCCCCGACCCACTTTTTAAAGCTTACAAGCATTTTCATTTAAAATATCATTTTAAAAGAATATTTTGATTGCCGAGGCTTTAGTGGAAGAATTGGGCAATTTGTCAGGATTCCCCAATTATAGGGACTTTATAGTAGTAAAAAAAAAAACCATCCTTGAGTCTGCAGCTGTAGATAATAACACTTTTATAATGCTGCAGCAATTAGCGGGAAAAAGAAGAGAGAAGAGGGAAAAAATCACAGGTTAGCAAAGATTAGGAGACTGGGAGAGAAAGACGAAGCAGGGAAAGAGATATAATTAGCCTTTTTCTGAAACAAAAAATATTCCAATTCTGCATGATGGGGCAAAATAGAACCGAGAGCTTCTTACACAGGCCAAACAAATAAAACGGGAAAGATGCAGTGTTGTATCTGGAGATGTGTACTGAACAATGCAACAAATGTGATCGAACACACTCATTACAATGTAGTCGTTGTGATATATGTTTTTGAACAATCAGCCACCCAGAAGAGTTGCTGAGATGGGTGGCTACAGAAATCAGTCAATCGATCAAACAAATAAATAAAAAAAGGTAGACCAGATTAGATTAGATTAGATTAGATTAGATTAGATTACTCTAAGAGTAGAGTAGAATAGAATAGAATAGAATAGAATAGAATAGAATAGAATAGGAGTAGAGCAGAGCAGAGCAGAGCAGAGCAGAGCAGAACACAACAGAACAGAATAGAATAGAATAGAATAGAATAGAATAGGAGTAGAGTAGAGTAGAGAAAAAATAGAATAGAGAAAGAATAGAATAGAATAGAATAGAATAGAACAGAACAGAACAGAACAGAACAGAACAGAACAGAACAGAACAGAATAGAATAGAATAGAATAGAACAGAACAGAACAGAATAGGAGTAGAGTAGAGTAGAGTAGAGAAAAAATAGAATAGAATAGAATAGAATAGAATAGAACAGAACAGAACAGAACAGAACAGAATAGGAGTAGAATAGAGAAGAGTAGAGTAGAGTAGAGTAGAGTAGAGTAGAGTAGAGAAAAAATAGAATAAAGAATAGAATAAAGAATAGAATAGAATAGAATAGAATAGAATAGAATAGAATAGAATAGAATAGAATAGAATAGAACAGAACAGGAGTAGAGTAGAGTAGAGTAGAGTAGAGTAGAGTAGAGTAGAGTAGAGTAGAGTAGAGTAGAGTAGAGTAGAGTAGAGTAGAGAAAAAATAGAATAAAGAATAGAATAGAATAGAATAGAATAGAATAGAATAGAATAGAATAGAATAGAATAGAACAGAACAGAACAGAACAGAACAGAACAGAACAGAATAGGAGTAGAGTAGAGTAGAGTAGAGTAGAGTAGAGTAGAGTAGAGTAGAGTAGAGTAGAGTAGAGTAGAGTAGAGTGAAAAATAGAATAGAGAAAAAAAACTTGTTCACTGTTAGGAAGTTTCTCCTTAATTCCAGGTTGCTTCTCTCTTTACTTAGTTTCCATCTATTGTTTCTTGTCCTGCCTTCAGGCGTTTTGGAAAATAAGTTGACCACCCTCTAGTTCGTTTAGTGACCGTTCAAAGTTACAATGGCACTGAAAAAAAGTGACTTATGACCATTTTTCAGAGTTACGACCTTTGCAGCATCCTCATGGCCTGTGATCAAAATTCAGATGCTTGGCAACTGACTCACATTTATGACGGTTGCAGTGTCCCGGAGGTCATGTGTTTGATCCCCTTTTGCGACCTTCTGACAAGCAAAGTCAACGGGGAAAGCCAGATTCACTTAACAACTGGGTTACCTAATTTATCAAACTGCAGTGTTTCGCTTAACAACTTTGGCGAGAAAGGTCGTAAAACGGGGCAAAACTCACTGAACAAATGTCCTGCTTAACCACAGAAGTGTTGGGGTCCATTGTGGTCATAAGTCGAGGATGACCTGTAAATTCTGATCAGCCTCCAAGGCAGTAGTGGGATTCAAATCCTGGCTCTACCACTTCGCTATTGGGAGCGTGTGGGCGCACGGGGCACTTCTGCACATGCGCAGAGTGTTTTTTGAAAAAAGTTTTTTATTTTGTTTAAAACATAAAAGACATCTTTTCGAAAACGAAGCATTGATCTGGTCACAAATTAAAACAAATCACTACCAAATCTTAATTTTCAATTAACGCAACTTAATATTTTACACAGTTATTTCCCTCTATTCTATCTATTTAACTATGCCATTATCCCAAAAACCCGTTACTTAAATCTTAAATCCTAACCAAATATCGTTCCATTTTTCTCTTTCTTTTTGCTTAGATGGATGTATTTTAACAATATAAATCATTACAGTTATTGTAAGCATTTAAAATATATTTTAACTATTACTCCCAGTATAATCATCTTCATTACTTTACTATTAATCCTAGCACAATCATTTCATTTTTACTGTTCCCAACATAATCATTTTTATTTTTTGGCTGTTAATTCCAGCATAATCATTTTATTTTTACTGCTGAACTCACGCAGACCGTTTTTGATGACCTCTGGGTGGGCGGACAGAGACTCCCACCCAAACCAGGGTGAACCAGTAGCAACCCACCCGTTCCGAGGACATCATAAGGAGAAGAAAAAAAAATCCACGGCTCCGATTCGAACATCATCCAAGTTAAAAACAGCCCCTGGGGCAAGATAAGAATGACAAACCAGTGAAGCCTCATGCAGCCACGGGCATCTCTCTTTGACTCCAGAGAAAGTGGGGTCAAAAATTGTGGTCCATTTTTAAAAACATTAGAATGTCCAGAAAATGAACGGATTTAACATGAGCCCTTAAAGAGAAAGCAAACTGAGTATTATATGATATGGGAAGTATTTTATCAATGGTTGGAGAATAAAAAGAGAGTCTGGAAATGAAGACGACTAAGAGAATAAGTAGAAAATATAGTAAGATAAAGATGTAAGTAAGATGAAAACTGTTTGTGTGTGAAGAGAAGAATGATATTCAATGTTAATATGGTATTATTACTAAAAAGATACTAAGAAGAAAATGGGGAGGTTTACGATATTCAAATGTTTAATATATTGTAATATTAATGTTAACGTGAATGTGAAAGAGGTGACAAAGGAGGAATGATGACGCACAGAGATGTTTGTACTAGGGGTGAAATGCTACCAGTTTGCTCAGTTTCGACGAACCGGTAGCAGCAACAGCGTGAGGCTCCGCCCACCCGCTTGGACATCATTAATTCCTGGTTTTAACCAGGAAGTCACCTGTTTTTGACCCTCTGGGCATGGGCAGAAGGCTTCACGCATGCACAGAGGGTCCTGTTAGGAAATGAGTATTATCTACCTTGTTGGGTCGGCATTATATAAACCATCAATATAGCTTTAAGACTGCTGTATTGCATCATACTGTGTCCTGATTGGTTAGCTCTGTAGCCAATCTCCTTAAGAGGGAGCTAGAAACATGGTTTGTTTCTCAAAGAGAAACAAATGTACTGTATGCAAACAGTAGCATACATATCTCTGTATGCTACTGTTTGCAAATCCAGAAGAACTGTTTATTGTGAATGACTACGACGACTGGTAAGAAGACTTTGTTATTGGATTATCCCTGGACTGTCGTTTTGCTATCTCCTGCTTTATATGTGTATGACCTGGACTGTTTATTGGACTGTGCCTTACTATTTCCTGAAAGAAAACACAACTCATTGTATCTGTCTGTTGACTGTGTTTATTCGTACCTACTCTCAATCGCTTTCATGTGTACACCCTTGCTATTCAAGGGTTACTCTGCGAATTCCTCAACAGGTCCAAAACAGGGGTGAAATCCAGCAGGTTCTGACAGGTCCTGGAGAACAGGTAGCGGAAATATTGAGCAGTTCGGAGAACCGGCAAATACCACCTCTGGTTGGCCCCAGAGTAGGGTGGGAATGGAGATTTTGCAGTATCCTTCCCCTGCCATGCCCACCAAGCCACACCCACAGAACCAGTAGTAAAAAAAATTGGATTTCACCACTGGTCCAAAATTAGGTGTGACGATGGCGCGCACACACTTCCGAGCCGGTAGGGAAGGTAAGTAGATTTCACCCCTGGTTTCATACCCAGATGATACACTGCATAAGGAAGAATTAAAGAATAAAAACCCTTTACCCCCCCCAAAAAAAAAGTGTGGTCCATTTTTGCATTGCAGGGAAGGTATCAAAGACAGCTGTGGATGTCATGAGCCTTGCAGAAGCTCAAGGCACCCATTTGAGACCTTTAACAGTCCTGACCCCCTCCTGCAAACAGAACCTGATCTTGTCCCTTTATTGGGGGGGAGGGGCAAGCGTGATCTTCAACCTGTCAATCAAAGCCACTCAAGGCCATCAAGGGGTCGGAGGTGGCGGCCCTTGTTGCATTATTGGGCTCTGTGGTGACTGAACAAAGTCATCACAAAGTGACTCATTTCAACCTTCACAAATGCTGTTTTGGCTCAGCTTTTTTTTTTCCCCGTCGTGTTTTAACTTATGCAGGCAAAAAGCATCACAGGAAAAGCAAGGGTGACCACGCAACTTATCGCATAGTGTGTGTGTGTGGTGGGGCGAATGGGAGTACAGATCTTACTGTTCTTGTGATTTTTCTGTGGAAAGTTTTGCTTACGAAAAAGCAAAATGCAAATGCACCTCTTCCAACCAGGGGAAACTGATGGTGGTTTCCAAGATGATGCATCTCTCAAATAACAGCAACACAGCAAAATATCCATCCATCTCTTTCTGTCTTTTTCCCTCTCTCTCTCTCTCGTCTGTCTCTATCTATCTCCATCTCTCTCTACATCCACCCACCCACCCATCCATCCATCCATCCATTCACCCATCCATCCATCCACCCATCCATTCACCCATCCATTCACTCATCCATCCATCCATCCCTCCCCTCCCTCCCTCCCTCCATCCATTCACCCACCCACCCATCCATCCATCCCTCCCTCCCTCTCTCCACCCACCCACCCATCCATCCATCCATCCATTCACCCATCCACCCATCCATCCAACAATCCATCCATCCATCCATCCAACAATCCATCCATCCATCCATCCACACACCCATCCCTCCATCCATCCCTCTATCCATCCATCTATTCACCCATCCATACATCCATACATCCCTCCATCCATCCACCCATCCATCCATCCATTCACCCATCCATCCATCCATCCATCCATCCACCCATCCATACATCCATACATCCACCCATCCATTCACCCATCCATCCATCCATTTACCCATCCATACATCCATACATCCACCCATCCATTCACCCATCCATCCATCCATTCACCCATCCATCCATCCATCCCTCCATCCATCCATTCACCCACCCATCCATCCCTCTATCCATCCATCCATCCACCCATCCATCCATCCATTCACCCATCCATCCATCCATCCCTCCATCCATCCATTCACCCACCCATCCATCCCTCTATCCATCCATCCATCCATTCACCCATCCATCCATTCACCCATCCATACATCCATACATCCATCCATCCATCCATACATCCACCCATCCATTCACCCATCCATCCATCCATTCACCCATCCATCCATCCATCCCTCCATCCATCCATTCACCCACCCATCCATCCCTCTATCCATCCATCCATCCATTCACCCATCCATCCATTCACCCATCCATACATCCATACATCCATCCATTCACCCATCCATACATCCATCAATTCACCCACCCATCCATCCCTCTATCCATCCATCCATCCATCCATCTTGTCCATTTACAATCTCTATCTCCATTTCCCTGTCTCACTTAGCAACAGAAATTTGGGGCTCCGTTGTGGTCGTAAGCCAAGGACTACCTATCTTTCTTGCATTTTCCATGCTTAGGCATGGCCAATGTGGGACAGACAAACATACTTTTCACAGACCTAAGCTTCCACCCAGCAGATGCGTTGATAACTAGGAAAAAAACGTTTCTGTAATTAATGTTCATATTATCAACTATTGGGCCGTCTTACATGCAATAGCAAGGAAAAGGTACAGTATAGTGCAGCCTTTATTGTCATTGTACATCATGTATATAACGAAATTGGTTAGAATTAAAAGGTGGCAGATTCTTCTCAGGATGAGAGTTAAAATTATCTTGAGAAAGCCCTATTTAGGGGGAAAACTGAAGAAATGTGAGCAAGCTATGATTTCCCACCTTCCTGCCCCAAAACGCAGCGGTGCATAGGATTCCTGGAAGAAAAAACAAGCACCACCCATCCTAAATCAAGGCCTTTGGCTATATGGATTTAACTTGGCACCTGAGAAAAGCAGGACGGGGTAGCCTCTCAAAGCACAAGATTTGAGACCAGGAAAGGGAAGGGTTGAATTCCACCCAAAACATACAAAGGAGCTTCAGAGGGCAGGCCAGCAGCCTATACCAAAAGCAGACTACTGGGGAACTCCCTAGTAGCTAGATCCGTCTTCCATTCATAGAGAGGACTTTGCATCTCGACGCTAATCCAAAGAAGCCAGATATTTTTGTCATTTTTTAAATTATGGGGCCAAATAGATATATATTCTTTTAATTGTTTTTAATGTTTGTATTTTATGTTTCTTATTTGTGGCTGTACACCGCCCTGAGTCCTCCGGGAGAAGGGCGGTAAATAAATAAATAAATAAATAAATAAATAAATAAATAAATAAATAAATAAGAATTTGTCTGTCCCCGGGACCGCAACTGGAGGACGCCAAGGTCACATGTTTGCACAACAGGGGAGGGGAGGGGAGGGGAGGGGAGGGGAGAGGAGAGGAGAGGAGAGGAGAGGAGAGGAGAGGAGAGGAGAGGAGAGGAGAGGAGAGAGTTGGAAGGGACTTTGGAGGTCTTCTAGTCCAATCCTCTGTTTAGGTAGGAAACCCTACACCATTTCAGACAAATGATTATCCAATCTCTTCTTAAAAACTTCCAGTGTTGGAGCATTCGCAACTTCTGGAGGCAAGTTGTTCCATTGATTCATTGTTCTGTCAGGAAATTTCTCCTTAGTTCCTTTGTTCCTTGATGAGTTTCCACCCATTGCTTCTTGTCCTGCCCTCAAGTGCTTTGGAGAATAGCTTGACTCCCTCTTCTTTGTGGCAGCCCCTGAGATATTGGAACATTGCTATCATGTCTCCCCTAGTCCTTCTTTTCATTAAACGAGACATACCCTATTCCAGCAACCGTTCTTCATATGTTTTAGTCTCCAGTCCCCTAATTATCTTTGTTGCTCTTCTCTGCACTCTTTCTAGAGTCTCCACATCTTTTTTACATCGTGGCGACCAAAACTGAATGCAGTTTGCAGATGATGAATGAGGGCAAGTCACTATGAGATGAGATGGTGACTTCATAGCCAAGTCCTGGTCACTTTTTTGGGAACAGAAGAAAAGTGGTTTTTCCATGCTTTCTTCTCCTGGGATGTTTTTTTTTTCCCCACTTCCCAATCTGGCCTACAGCCCTGGTAGAGCCTCCCTCTCTCCAAGTTCATCCCATTTGGCTTTCCAAGATCAACCACAGTCTGCATCGTATTTCTAGCCACAACATGGAAGTGATTTGCCATGGATTTCTTCTGGAGTTGTTCTCTTCTTCTCAGTCTGTGCTCAGCTCTGGGACTCTTTGGTAGCCAGCCTTTCTTTCTTTTTCTCTTTCTTTCTTTCTTTCTTTTTCTTTCTTTCTTTCTTTCTTTTTTCTTTCTTTTCTTTCTTTCTGTTCTTTCTTTCCTTCCTTCCTTCCTTTCTTCCTTCCTTCCTTCCTTCCTCTCCTTTCTTTCATCTTTTCCTTCCTTCCTTCCCTTCCCTTCTTTCTTTTTCTTCCTCCCTCCCTCCCTTCTTTTTCTTTCTTTCTTTCTTTCTTTCTTTTCTTTTATCATTTCTTTCCTTCCTTCCTTCCTCTTCCTTTCTCTCTTCCTTTCTTTCATCTTTTCCTTCCTTCCTTCCCTTCCCTTTTCTTTTTCATCCTCCCTTCTTTTTCTTTTCTTTTTCTTTCTTTCTTTCTTTTCTTTTATCATTTCTTTCCTTCCTTCCTCTTCCTTTCTCTCTTCCTTTCTTTCATCTTTTCCTTCCTTCCTTCCCTTCCCTTTTCTTTTTCATCCTCCCTTCTTTTTTTTCTTTTTCTTTTTCTTTCTTTCTTTTCTTTTATCATTTCCTTCCTTCCTTCCCTTCTTTCCTTCCTTCCTTTCATTTTTTCCTTCCCTTCCTTCCTTCCTCTCTTCCTCTTTCTTTCTCTTTCATCTTTTCCTTCCTTCCCTTCCCTTCCTTTCTTTCTCTTTCTTCCTCCCTCCTTTTTCTTTTCTTCTTTTTCTTTCTTTCTTTCTTTTTTCTTTCTTACTTACTTACTTACTGTACTTACTTAGTTATAAAATTTATTGACTGCCCGTCTACAAGGTAACATATATCCAACTGGCCAACGCTGCCTAGCTTGCAAGGAACAGATCCTCTTGGAGGAAAAGTCTACCTAGGTGCTTACTAAGAGCCCATGTTGATTAGATGACACATGATCAATGGATCAAGGCAAAGATCCAGCTCCCTTGAGGAGTCCGTAAAGGGATTTCCTCTCTTGGAAAAGGTGAGGAGGAGGAGGAGGATCAGTTGCAAGGAGGGTGGCCTGAATTACATTGGCGATGGAGATACTGTTTGAAGACCTGAAAGAGACCTAAAACGAGACTAAAACGGTTGCAAAATCGGGCACAATTCACTTAACAACCCCCCTTGCTCAGCAACGGGAAATTCTGCTCCCAATTAAGGTTGTAATTCAAGGACTGCCTGTAGTATGAATATTTGGAATTGCACGTTCACCACTATGCAACCGATGTCTCTCTGTTAACCTAAAATGCTCTCGAACTCAAGACGGAAGAGTCTTATTCCATTCTGGCCCCGTTTACACGTAGTCCTCGACTTGTAACAGTTCATGTAGTGACCGTTCGAAGTTACAACGGAACTGAAAAAAAAGAGACTTATGACCGCTTTTCACACTTATGACCGTTGCAGCATCCCCAGGGCCACGAAATTTGCATTCGGATGCTTGACCACTGACTCACATTTTACGACGGTCGCCGTGTCCCGCGAGTCACGCGATCCCCTTTTGCGACCTTCTGACAAGCAAGAGACAACGGGAATGGGGGGGGGAAGGCAGATTCACTTAACAACCGTGTCTCTAACTTAACACCCGCAGCGATTCACTTAACAAACATGGCAAGTGAAGTCGTAAAACAGGGCAAAATTCACTTAACCGAACATCTGTCTCTCTCTCTCTCTCTCTCTCTCTCTCTCTCTCTCTCTCTCTCTCTCTCTCTCTTTCTCTCTCTCTTTAGCAACATCAATTCCCGGGCTCCAATTGTGGTCGTAAGTCAAGGACTGCCTGCATAACTTCTCCTGCAGGGAGGGAGGGAGGGAGGGATAGTCTTTGCAATGTTTGTAAAAAGGACTTGACGGAAAACAGAACCTGCTTCCCCTTGTCTGTAAACCTAACCACGCTGGCTTTATGCAGAAATATTTACTCCCAAGCGAAACCACATGAGCTCACAGAGAGACCAAAGGTTTGATAACCAAGCTCAGGTTGTCTGGAGAATAATCCTTGCACTGCAGCTTCTGTTTCAAAGGGGGTGGGGGAATTACAGAAAGGTTTCTGTTCCTCATACAGGGCCCTCCCTCCATCTTAAGAGACACGCATACCAATTCCACCTTTGCTATGCAGACTTGGGAGGGGGAAAGGAACAAGACGGGGGTTTTAACGAAGCCTGAAACTTAGAGAGAGGGAGAGAGGGAAAAAAAAAAGGAAAGGAAAGGGCCATCTAACCAGGAAAAGAAAAACATTCTTGATTGCTTAACCACAAAACCGCAACATCAAAACAGGGAGCACGAAATGAATGGGTGTTGCCTAACACAAAATAACGCGTCTCTCTTGCCAAGCTTGGAACGTTGAACGGGCTTCGAACTTGAATGAAGGTGCTCTGGGTTTTTTTATTAATTTTTTTTTTACTAATGTTTTTTTACTAAGGTAAGGTAAAGGTAAAGGTTCCCCTCGCACATACGCGCTAGTCGTTCCCGACTCTAGGGGGCGGTGCTCATCTCCTTTTCAAAGCCGAAGAGCCAGCGCTGTCTGAAGACGTCTCCGTGGTCATGTGGCCGGCATGACTCAACGCCAAAGGCCCACGGAACGCTGTTGCCTTCCCACCAAAGGTGGTCCCTATTTTTCTACTTGTATTTTTTACGTGCTTTCGAACTGCTAGGTTGGCAGAAGCTGGGACAAGTAAGGGGAGCTCAACCCGTTCCGCGGCACTAGGGATTCAAACCGCTGAACTGCTGACCTTTCGATCAACAAGCTCACCGTCTTAGCCACTGAGCCACCACATCCCTATATGGCTTAGGTCCAGGGTATTTGCAGGACCATCTCCTACCCGCCTCCCACCGTCCTCTCCGCTCACACAGGGCTGCCCTCCTCAGGGTACCGTCGACCAGACAATGTCGGCTGGCGACGTTCAGGGGTCGAGCGTTCTCTGTGGGCGCTCCTGCCCTCTGGAATGAGTTACCCACCGAGCTCCGTACGGCCCCTGACCTCCGCTTCTTCCGTCGAAGCCTAAAGACTTGGCTGTTTCAACAAATGGGCTGATTCTGATTCTTGGGTTTTATTATTTATCTGTCCCTGTTTTAATTGGTTTTTAATTAGGATTTTCTTTTATTATTATATGTTTTTTAACTTGTGTTCGCCGCCCTGAGTCCTTTGAGAGAAGGGTGGCATATAAATATTTGTAAATAAATAAATAAATATGTTTTTTACTAATGGGTTGTAGCCAAAAGAGAATAAGGGGAGGGGGGGCAGGGGAAGCTCAGACAGGAAACTTCAGGTTGTCCAAAGCAGGAAGAAGTACCAATAGAAGAGAATATTTGTAGCTCAGGTTTGAACTGTGGGGTCCTTGGTGCTCTCTGAGGTTGGCAGTTTTCTTGCAAGATATTTCATTACCCAAGAAGGAGACATCATCAGTGATAGAAGATTGTGGGGTTTCAGGAGGAGGAGGAGGAGGAGGAGGAGGAGGAGGAAGAAGAGGAGGAGGAGGAGGAGAACTGTGGGGTCCTTGGTGCTCCATGAGTTTAGCTGTTTTCTTCCAGACGTTTCATTACCCAACTAGGTAACATCATCAGGCTAGAAGGAAATGGGGTTTGTGGAGTGGAGAAGGAGAAGAAGAGGACAATAACAACAACGACTGTGGGGTTCTTGGTGCTCTCTGGGTTGTTTTCTTGCAGAGGTTTCATTCCCCAAGCAGGTAACATGATTGGTATATTAACTGGTTTTATCATTAGTAACTGATGACGTTAGCTAGTTGGGTAATGAAACGTCTGCAATCTCCTCCCTGTTCTCAAAGTCTATTAGATGTTTCATTGCAAGAAACGTCGAATAACTTGCTATGGACCACAAAAGTAACCACCAATCTTGATTTACAAATGGTTGGGCTTTCAGAGCACAAAACCCAAGAAGAAGAAATAGGAATTGCACATTTGGATCATCTAACCTTTCCACTTCGGTGTCCTTAAAAGATGCTGAACTTCATTAGCTCCCCCATTCATATCCCGCACCAGCATGGAAAGCCATCATCCCCAGCCATCTTTGGAAAAATCCGGCAAGCAAAGCAAACCCCAGAATGCACCATGAAACTTTTTTTTCTCCTGTTGTTTTGTTTTGTTTAACCCCAATTGAGAAATAAGCGATTCTTCATTCTCAAAATAAAACTTTTGGCATCCACTCAGCCAGTGGTGGGTTTCAAAAATTTTTTACTACTGGTTCTGTGGGTGTGGCTTGGTGGGCGTGGCAGGGGAAGGATACTGCAAAATCTCCATTCCCTCCCCACTCAAGGGGAAGGATACTGCAAAATCCCCATTCCCTCCCCACTCAAGGGGAAGGATACTGCAAAATCCCCATTCCCTCCCCACTCCAGGGGAAGGATACTGCAAAATCCCCATTCCCTCCCCACTCAAGGGGAAGGATACTGCAAAATCTCCATTCCCTCCCCACTCAAGGGGAAGGATACTGCAAAATCCCCATTCCCTCCCCACTCCAGGGGAAGGATACTGCAAAATCTCCCTTCCCTCCCCACTCCAGGGGAAGGATATCACAAAATCTCCATTCCCTCCCCACTCAAGGGGAAGGATACTGCAAAATCCCCATTCCCTCCCCACTCCAGGGGAAGGATATCACAAAATCTCCATTCCCTCCCCACTCCAGGGGAAGGATACTGCAAAATCCCCATTTCCTCCCGATCAGCTGGGACTCGGGAGGCAGAGAATAGATGGGGGCGGGGCCAGTCAGAGGTGGTATTTACCGGTTCTCCGAACTACTCAAAATTTCTGCTACCGGTTCTCCAGAACTGGCAGAACCTGCTGAAACCCACCTCTGAACTCATCCAAATTGAAAGAAGCATTTCTTAAGATGCATCCAGTTCCTGGGGGGAACATTTCGAAGCTGGCTCAACTAATAATTTAGCAATAATCCATAGCAGCATATTGACTAATTCCAAAGCCAGGAAAGACAAGCAAATTGGGGGAGGGGGGGAAGCGGGAGGGATTTCTCATTCCCAGCTACATTCTGACATTATGCATGATGACACAAGTTGGCAAGAGCACTCCAGGTGAACCACGAAAAGCTTCGCTCTTTTGCTTCCTTCTTTTAAATGCATGACTGATTCTTCCCACGTTGCAGAAATAAAAAAGAATGACAGATTGACAAGAGTTGAAAGGGACTTTGTAGGTCATCTAGTCCAACCAGTGGTGGGTTGCCCCCGGTTCGGACCGGTTCGCAAGAACCGGTAGTAAAACCGGCAGGAGGCTCAGCCGACTGACCCGGACATCATCAGGAACGGGGCGCGTGCGGCCCTCTTGCAAACCGTTAGTAAAGGTAAGTAGAACCCACCTCTGAGTCCAACCCCCCACCCAAGCAGGAGACCCTACACCATTTCTGACAGATGGCAGTCCAGTCTCCAGTGGTGAAGCTCCCACAACTTCCAAAGGCAACTTCTCTTTCATGGGTTGATTGTTCTCATTGTCAGGAAATTCCTCCTTATTTCCAGTTTGAATCTCTCCTTGGTCAGCTTCCATCCATTATTCCTTGTCTGGCCTTCAGGGGCTTTGGAGAATAGTTTGACCTCCTCCTCTCTGTGGCAGCCCCTCAAATACTGGAACACTGCTATCATGAAAGAACTAAGGAGAAATTTCCTGACAGTGAGAACAATTAATTGGTGGAATAACTTGCCTACAGAAGTTGTGAATGCTCCAACACTGGAAGTTTTTAAGAAGATGTTGGATGACCATTTGTCTGAAGTGGTGTAGGGTTTCCTGTCTAAGCAGGGGGTTGGACTAGAAGACCTCCAAGGTCCCTTCCAACTCTATTCTATTTCTATTTCTATTTCTATATATGTATGTATGTATGTATGTATGTATGTATGTATATATGTATATATGTATGTATATGTGTACACACACACATATATGTACACACACACACACACACACACACTATACAAAACTTTTTAATTGGGGTGTGCATTTTATAATATAGCACTTTGATGTTAGTAGCGAAGTCGTGTCCAAACCATCGCGATCCCATGGACAACATTCCTGTCCTCTACCAACCCCCAGAGACCATTTAAGCTCACGCCAACTGCTTCAGTGACTCCATCCAGCATGGATGTAATTTATAAATATAGATATATTGAGTGTGCATACTTAAAATATGTTTTTATGGACAAGCATCTGTGATAAGAAGAGTTTGGAGACCCTTACTCCGTCAATGCCAATACGGATCAAGAGAAAAATATATACAATCTTGGATATGTAGAGATCCAATGATGTACTTTATTTTCCTTTAATTACGAACTAAAGGCAATTTAAAGAGTGGTGAGCAACTACATTTAATATTCTGTTTCACTTAAAAGAAATCCTTGTTGGATCAGCGGGTTTTTTTCCTCCTAAAGAACAATTCCGTAGACAGAATTTGCATGAAATATCAGATGAAACGCATGAATAGATTGGCTTGTTGGTTTCAGTGCAGCGTAAATTAGGTATGACTAATTTGGAGAGCAAAGGAGTCTTTCCAAGAATAACAAGCATTTAAAACTCTCTAACATACTGCCTCAGTTTGCATTGAATGGAACCTAATAATTTCCGTAGTTACCACGCTGAAAAGAATCAAAAGTGGAAAAGAAACTCAAATCTTAAGTTTCAAATGCTAAGTAGCCAAAACCTTGGTTATTTGAAGCTAGAGGCCTCTCAAAAGAAAAGGGAAGGGAAGGAAGATAAAAGAAGAGGGAAGGGAAGGGAGATAAAAGAAGTGGGAAGGGAAGGGAAGGAAGATAAAAGAAGTGGGAAGGGAAGGGAAGGGAAGGGAAGGGAAGGGAAGGGAAGGGAAGGGAAGGGAAGGGAAGGGAAGGGAAGGGAAGGGAAGGGAAGAGAAGAGAAGAGAAGAGAAGAGAAGAGAAGAGAAGAGAAGAGAAGAGAAGAGAAGAGAAGAGAAGGGAATGAAGATAAAAGAAGTGGGAAGGGAAGGGAAGGGAAGGGAAGGGAAGGGAAGGGAAGGGAAGGGAAGGGAGATAAAAAAAGAGGGAAGGGAAGGAAGATAAAAGAAGTGGGAAGGGAAGGGAAGGGAAGGGAAGGGAAAGGAAGGGAAGGGAAGGGAAGGGAAGGGAAGGGAAGGGAAGGGAAGAGAAGAGAAGAGAAGAGAAGAGAAGAGAAGAGAAGAGAAGAGAAGAGAAGAGAAGAGAAGAGAAGAGAAGAGAGAAGAGAAGAGAAGGGAATGAAGATAAAAGAAGTGGGAAGGGAAGGGAAGGGAAGGGAAGGGAAGGGAAGGGAAGGGAAGGGAAGGGAAGGGAAGGGGAAGGGGAAGGGGAAGGGGAAGGGAAGGATTGGCCCGAAGTCACTCAGTCAGCTTTCATGCCTTAAGAGGTACTAGAATTCACAGTTGCCCGATTTCTAGGCGGGCCCCTTAAGCCCTATGTATAATTTTTCTTAACAGACAATTTTTTTGGTCTCTTTTCCTTTTTCCATCTCTTCGTTCTGTATTATTAAAAACAACACCAACACCTTACTTATTAGGAAAAAAAACCCCACCAATTGTCAGATTCACACTCTCTTGTAAAGCCTCGCCAGATCAGTCCAGGGCTCAGAAACAGTACCTAGAGTTAGGATCTCAGAACAGGAAGTTGCCTTCGAGTGGATTTGGATTTCACGGCCAACCTGTTATTCTGGAATCTGCGGCTCCATTTATGGGCAGCCCCGATCCGAGGAGGCTGGAGGCCAAGCAAGGGCACACCCAATCCTTTCTTGGCAAGGTTGCCCAAAAACCTCCGGGTTTGATACGGATCCTGCCCTGAACTCCCTCCCCCTCCCTTGTCTTTCATGACGCCCTGCAAACAAAACCCACTTCTTTCGTGCCAGGAAGACAAGATCTCCATTGTTAATTTTTTGGGGGGGGGGGGAAATAAAAATAAACCACAGATGGACACATTCCTCTCATCGTTTGCTCTTTTTTTCTTTCTTTCTTCATCTGACCTGTTTTTTTTTTTCATGCTTTTGAGTTTGCAAAGGGGGCCGTAGCCCTGAGACTTTGGTGGGAGTAGGGGGGGGGGAGAATCGCTGGGAAAAAAATATATATCAAGTGTGGATTCTCAATAGATGCTCCAGGGTGCATCTGGACAAGCTACCGTTCTGGATGGAGTCAAAACCAGGGTGGATTTGATTTAAATCGAGTTGATTTAAATCACAATTGAAATCATGATTGAAATCACTAGTAAAAAGGCTTGATTTAAATCAACTCGATTTAAATCATAATTTTTAAAGAGCAACTGTCATCTCTGCTACTCCTTTGACCCGCTGTTGACTCACCGATAGTCCCAGTGTTGCAGAATATACAGCCTCATGCTACATAACTAAGCTCCATTTCATGCGGAATAAACTAAATTATTTATGTATCTTAAATAGAAAACTATCTTACCATAGATTTTTACCCCAAAAGTTTTTTATTAAAATAAATTCAAAAAAAATCAAAAAAAATCCGATTTAAATCAAAAAAATCTGATTTTTTTGACTTTTTTTAAAAAAAATCATTGATTTTTATCCACCCTGGTCAAAACCCACAAATATGGTCTTAAGATTCATTTCATGATTAAGATGTGGTTTGGAGGAACATATGGGGAAAATTATTTAACAGCTGTTAAGTGAATCACTGCAACTGATCAGTAACAAAGTTGTGAAGTGAATTGATTTTGCTTCTCAAAAGGTCGCCAAAGGGGGATTTCGAGACCTTGGGAAAACAGCAACGGTCGTTAAGTATGAACCGGTTGCCAAGCATTTGAATTTTGATCACGTCATCACGGGGATGCTACAAAGTTCGTGTGAAAAAAACAGTCACGAGTCTCCTTTTTCAGTGCTGTTGTGACTTGGAATGGACACTAAAATGAATGGTCGTAGGTCAAGGGTTAGAGTTAGCTATACAGGTAGTCCTGGAATACCGTTCAAACCAGTAGGGAAATTCAACTTTTTTTTACTACCGGTTCTGTGGGCGTGACTTGGTGGGTGTGGTATGGCTTGGTGGGCGTGGCAGGGGAAGGATACTGCAAAATCTCCATTCCCACCCCACTCCTAGGGGAAGGATACTGCAAAATCTCCATTCCCACCCCACTCCAGGGGAAGGATAATGCAAAATCTCCATTCCCACCCCACTCTGGGACCAGCCAGAGGTGGTATTTGCCAGTTCTCCGAACTGCTCAAAATTTCTGCTACCGGTTCTCCAAAACCTGTTAGAACCTGCTGGATTTCACCCCTGATGCGCGCGTGCCCCCTCATGTGCCCCCACCCCCCACCCCCGCACATGCACGGCAGAGACCCAACGAGCTGGCCGGCAGGAGGCACATGCGCGGCAGAGCTGAACTGGGGCAACGGCTCGCGTGCCCAGAGAGAGGGCACTGTGTGCCACCCCTGGCACACATGCCATAGGTTCGCCATCACGGCTATAGACTCTTGGCTTTGTTGGTGGTTATTTAGGAATCTTGGCTATTTCTTTTTTTTAAAAAAATATTATATTATCTATCGCCGTGATGGCAAACCTATGGCACACGTGCTACAAGTGGCACGCGGAAGCCATATCTTTGGGCACACGAACATTGCCCTAGCTCAGGTCCAGCGCACATGCACACACTGGCCAGCTGATTTTCGGGCCCTCTGGGCCCACCGGAAGTCAGGAAATGGGCCGTTTCCAACTTCCGGAGGGCCTCCAGGGGGTAGGGAAGGCAGTTTTCGCCCTCCCCAGGCTCCTAGAAAGCCTCTGGAGCCTGGGGAGGGCAAAAAACGGGCCTACTGTGCCCACTGTGCCATCGCATGTCAAAAGTGGGGGGGCACGTGCGCATGTGTGGGGGGGCAGGGCACACTGAATTATGGGTGTGGGCACGCGTGTGTGCGACCCCATCCCCACTCCCCCCGCTTTTGGCACACAATGACAAAAAGGTTAGCCATCACTGATCTATCGTATTGATTTTTATCTACTTAAAGTTGCCCACAGTCATTTGTATAAGGTGCCTTGGTAGTACAGGGGTTTAAGGCACCCTGTTATTAAGCTGGTTATTAAGACCAGCTGCCTGCAATTACTGCAGGGTTCGAATCTCGCCAAGGCTCAAGGTCGACTCAGCCTTCCATCCTTTCTAAGGTAGGTGAAATGAGGACCCAGTTTGTGGGGGCAATAAACTGACTTTGTATAAATATACGAAAGTATGAAGGCTATTGCTGAGCACATTGTAAGCCGCCCTGAGTCTTCGGAGAAGGGCGGCATATAAATCAAATAAAAAATAAAAAATAAAAAAAAATAAATCAATCCAGAAATAAAAAAATCCAGAAGAGACTCAGGAAAAAAAAAATATTGCTGGATGTGAAAAAAGCAGAGATTCAAGGAATTATTTCAGGACAGATAGTAGATGACGTAACAGACGGACACACATGTATGATTAAAACATGGCACTGCAGCCTGCAGCCCTTTTCCTCAAATTAAACCTCAGGAAAGATAATGAATGTCAGTGAAACAGAAGAAGAGAGAGGGAACAGCCTGAATAATTCAAAGGAATCCAGGTTGCTTGGGAGTTCAGAGGAACAATTACAAGCAAACGCAAAAGCCAGATATAGCTAAGTTAAGAAACTGGCCTGTTCTCGGAGCAATATCATTTCTGAAAAATTACTATCCAAAATTCAGGCTGGGATCAGTAATAAGCCAATGTTTGTTCTGCTGGAGCTGGGTGCAGCATGCTTGTTTAACTAGCCCAAGTTCAAAACACCTTGGCTTAATATAATGTGTGAACCCAGCAAAGGTACATTTTTAAACAATGGCTAGTTTCAAACTTGGCATTTGTTTTGTTTTTTTTTAACTACGGTTTACAAAACAAGCACAATTGCCAACTTCATAGCCCAGCTCAAATTGGGCATCATTCATTTCATAACATGCCTTGCTTAGCAACTGAAACTCTTATCCAAACTGTGGTTGTAAGTCCAGTACTATCTATATAATAATAATAAACGTTATTGTCATTGTATGTGTATACACAGTATACACATACAACGAAATTTACTTGACATCCAAAGACCAGTCCCACACACATAATCCCCAAACACACTCCCACCCACCACAATTCCCCACCCCTAAACCACCCAAACATCCGCACAACAGACCAAGTAATGCTGTCCAACATCTCACCGATGGTGGCCCTTTAGTTCATGGTTGAGTGCAATTATAGCTCTGGGATAAAAAGTATTCAGGAAACGTTATGTTATGCTTCTTTATTTCACATGCCCTTTTACTGTACTAAATTCCGCTGAAAAGTCAATCTTGAGACGAGTACCTCTATGTAACAGCAGGAAAAAAAGCAAGCTTGATTCAGTGTGTAAAATGAGAGCAACTTCTACATTCTCAGGAAGAATAGACTAGAATAAGAGAGTTGGAAGGGACCTTGGAGGTCTTCTAGTCCAACCCCCTGCCCAGGCAGGAAACCCTCCACCACTTCAGACAAATGGCTGTCCAATCTCTGCTTAAAAACTTCCAGTGTTGGAGCATTCACAACTTCTGGTGGCAAGTTGTTCCACTGGTTAATTGTTCTCACTGTCAGGAAATTTCTCCTTAGTTCTAAGTTGCTTCTCTCCTTGATGAGTTTCCACCCATTGCTTCTTGTTCTACCCTCAGGTGCTTTGGAGAATAGCTTGACTCCCTCTTCTTTGTGGCAGCCCCTGAGATATTGGAAGACTGCTATCATGTCACCCCTAGTCCTTCTTTTCAAGACACACAGATAACTTTCTACCTCACTAAATTCAGCCCCCCTGCTCAGTGGGGAAATATTCAGTGAGAATAACCGGCAGTGCCCTACACCAGTGGTAGGTTGCCTCTGGTTTGGACCGGTTCGCAAGAAGCAGTAGTAAAACCGGCAGGAGGCCCCGCCCACTGCCCCGGATGTCATCATCGGCGATCTGTGCATGCAAGGGTGCGAGCGCGATCCCGTTGCAAACCGGTAGTAAAGGTAAGTAGAACCCACCCCTGTCCTACCCCTCATGCCGATACACAAGTCATACAACAGGAACACATTTAGTTCACGTGATGGATTGGATTTGACTTGCCACGAAGTGATGAGATACTCTAAAGCTGTACCAATCCATCATTAGGATCCCCTGGAGAAAGCCTTACTAATGGAAAGATGCAACAGGAAGGTTGCAGGAAGAAATTCAGACCAGCAAGCAATTCATTACATGTTTATAGATCTCAAATTGCTTCCAGAAGAATCTAATCTGACACTTCTTAGGGATCGCTGTATGTAACTTTTGTTTCAAATCCAGGTGCAAATTTAAAAAATGACCCTAAAAGATTATAGGCTCTATATTAAAAAAAAAAAATACTGCGTTCTGTTTCAGGCTTATTCTATTATCTAGTGGAATATACAGTAGTGGCCAAAATTGTGGAAACCTTTTGGGAAAAGTGTATATTTGAGGTTTGATGACTAATAGCACCACTTTTGGGGGGAGTTTCAAGATAAATCATATTCCACTGCTGGAATGGCCTGGGAATAGACCAGACCTTAACCCAATTGAAAATCTAGGGAGCCGACTCAATAAACTTTAGTCAAAAGCGACCCAGCAATAAAAACCCAGTTAATAGAAGCCATCCTTCAATCTTGGTTTCACATGATAACAGCTGCAGAACTAAAAGACTTGGTTCACTCCATGGGAAGACCTTGTAAGGCCGTCATTCATGCTAAAGGTTACCCCACTAAGTATTAACTGACATGGGGATCATTTTTGTATATCTCGTTTTTTCTACGTGTTTTGCTTTATACTGCAACTGCTATTCTAATAGCAAATCCTTCCTAAAAGTTATTGCATTACATTCTTGATGAAATTATCTTTCCATTGATATCTAATTTTATGGTATTACTCCAAAAAAAGTGGTGTTATTAGCCAGTTTTAGAAAATGCACTTTTCCCAAAAAAAAATTGGCCACTACTGTACAAGATTCAACTTTTTCTTCCTCCCTTTTAATCCACGAAACAGAAACCCTGTGAGGTTGGATTTCAAAGAAGGGCGGGATTATTAGTGCAATATGTTCTCCACTTGGAGATATGTAGATTTTGTTTCCCAAAATTCCCTGATCAGATTAGACGGTTTTGAGAATTCTGGGAGTTGAAGTCAACACATCTGGAGTTGTCAAGGCTGAGAAGCAAGAGATGTGAAATCAACATCTGTCTCTATTTCACTCCCCTGCTCCAAATATTTAGATACATTATACACATTATTCTTAAATATATTACCTTAAATATATCCCATATATTATGGAATGTATTACTCTTGCCAGTAGTTTTAAGCAAACTTTTGAAATTTAGCTAAGGACTTCCTTCAACCCTAGAATCCAAAACTTCCCATCCTAAACTAAGTCTTCCTTCAACTTTCTCTCACTGCAGATACAGTATATGCCTTCGATTCCCAGAATTCCCTAGCCAGTATGAACTGCTGCTAAGAATTCTGGGAGCTGAAGTCCACAAGTCTTAAAAGTTGGCCAAGGTTGGAAAGCAGCAAGTTAGGGAAGGCAGCTTTTCACAAACAGGGCAGATCCTTGCTTGTAAAATTATCGCCTTTATCCTAACCTGCCTATGTTAAATCATGGGTCTTTACTGCGATCCCTGGAGCACAACTGGATTATCCATGAAGTCAGTCCGGAAGATAATCCACACCTGGGCCCAAAGCAAACTTAAGAGCCCTGGATTTACCTCAGGAGTTTAGCTAGAATGGACCAAGCAGGCATCAAAGCAACATTATGAAGCATTTCTAGCTTTATCACGTGGGCCAACCTCACTCATCTCACCCGCACAATGACACAACACTAGGCAGAGGCATCAAACTAAGATTAGCTGTTAAAAAAAGCTTCTACCTTAAGGGGAAAAAAAGCAGTTCTGCTTGTAGCAAATACAAATTAAGTGACTCACAGATAAAACCATCTAGGCTCATTTTCCATAGCCTCCTAATTCCCTTCCTCTTTTTTATCATCTAAGTCTACCTTAGCAAATTTAAGATATGTGGACTTCAACTCCCAGAATTCCCAACGTGGGCCAGGATTGAAAAACACCAAGTTCTAGGCCCGTGATGGCAAACCTATGGTGCACGCGGAGCCATATCGGTGGGCACACGAGCGTTGCCCTAGCTCAGGTCCGGCGCGCATGCGGACACTGGCCAACTGATTTTTGGGCCTTCCGGGCCCATCGGAAGTTGGGAAACAGGCTGTTTCTGGCCTCCAGAGGGTTTCCAGGGGGGGTGGGGAAGACCGTTTTCACCCTCCCCGGGCTCCTAAAAAAGCTCTGGAGCCTGGGGAGGGCGAAAAACAGGCCTACTGGGCCCACCATGCCATCACGTGCCAAACATGGGGGGAGTTCGGGGGGATGGGGTGCATTAAATTATGGGTGTGGGCACCCGTGTACATGACCCCCTGCACTCCCCCCGCTTTTGGCACATGATGGCAAAAAGGTTAGCCATCACTGATCTAGGCTATATAACCCTTGGAAAATGTGAATTAGGCCTAATGTTTTACAGTGACCTGGTTTACACACTAAATCAAGGAACGGTTTGTTTAATCGCAGTTTAGAGCAGAGGTGTCCCACCTTGGTGACTTTTAAGATTTGTGGACTTCAACTCCCAGAATTCCCTAGCTAGCTGGGAAATTCTGGGAACTGAAGTCCAAAAGTCTTAAAGTTTGCCAAGGTTGGACACCCCCGTTTAGAAAATAAGCCATGAAAGGAGGTACATCCCTACAGTATGTTAAGCTATAAATCATAGTTAACAACGGACCACAGCTGGATTCACCTAGCCCAAACCAACCCCAAACAAACTGAAGTACCACATTATCTGGTTCTTGCTTCCCCAAATTAATTAAGACAAACCTAACTAAGTTGAACCGGGATATTAAATGTGATCTCACTTGGGTCAATTTTTATTAGAGGAGATGATGTTACTCTTCTCCGAGTTTGGGCCCTTTAAATGTATTTGCTTCTCTACGTTGTTGATTCAAACCGCGTACCAGTTTACACACAGATTATCAAAATCCCCAAAACGTTTTGCAAGACTGCATCCTTATCAACCTGCAGGTGAAGAGCAGGAAATCTGAATTATTTCCCTATTTGTAGTTCTGAAACTAAAAAAATTCCTGGCATATGGGAACCAAAAGTTTCTTTAGGGCCTGGCCAAATTTATTATCCCAAAGGTGTATGAAACAGCACTGAAACAACACAAGCCTTATCTGTAATGTGACTCCCTGCTAGCCAAATAAACTGAGTCTCAACAAACCAGGCCCAACCATTAGCCAGAATTGCAGCCGTCACCATCCCTGTAACCCAAGACTAAGCAACTATTGTTCAGTTTGTCGATAATTCTCCAATCCAATGCAGAGGGCCCCTCTTTCATGGACCAAGCCTGCATAGATCTCAGGGCATCCTTTCCCGGATAAATAAGACGGACAGGCCCCAATTTTGTCAGCAAAGGTTGGAAAAGGGAGCATCCTTTAAACACGAAACCCCAGTAAACTCCCCCCCCCGATTTTACCTGCTCCGCTCCGTAGACAGTGGCAAACTGCACAAACTCCTCTATCCGGACAAATCCATCATCGTCCTGGTCCAGGGCTCGGAAGACCGTTCGGAGCTGAGGGGCATCTTCCAAACAGCCAGGTAGCTCTTCTTCCAGGTGTTGGGCCTGTCCCAAAGGTAAGTGGGGAACGATATCGTTGGAAGACCGGAGAGTGGGGAGCAATGTACTTGGGGGGGTCGCCACTAAAGGCCTTAACAAAGGGGGACCCCGGCCCATTTGAGAGTCCGTGTGGTCCATCTCATCCGTCCAAGGGCAATCCAGAAAGAGCCCAGAGCTGTAGGATTCCTCTTCCGGAGGGGCCGCGAGATCCAGGAAAAGACCCTCCGAGCCTGGGAGGGTCCCCGAAATGGGACAGAAAGGTTCCTCTGCGTCCAACTCTTCCCTCTTAGTGACCGCCTCCCGTCGTAAATCCGGAGCAAGGGGAGGTTCTACTAAACAGTTCCAGGGCTCACCATCAGCACTTTCCTCCAGGATCTGCTCAACGGCGGCGGCGTCTTCTTCTTCTTCTTGCAAGAGATCTCCCGCACCTGAGTGGCTTTCCTCGAGGCTGATTGGGCCGTCGCGTCCCCGAGAACCCGGCTGCGCTTCTAGCTCCGCCGGCCCGGCTAGGCAGCAGCCTCCGAGGGAAGAAGAAGAGGAGGAGGAGGAGGAGGAGGAGGAAGAAGAAGCAGAAGCTCGGCGGGGACCCCGCTCGGCCATCCCGCGCAGCACCTGTTCCAGGATCGGAGGAGGCACCGCGTCCTGCAGCATCGCGGCGCTAGGGGAGCAGCTTCCCCCGACGGGGCTCCTTGGAGAACGGCACAGCAGCAGCTCCGGGCCGGGCAGAGGCGGCGGGGACGGGGGTCGCCGGTGGAGACCCTCCAACCCCAGGGGCTCCAGGCTCAGCCTCGCCTCCCGCGCCGTCGGGCTCCCCGGGTCGGAGAACTCCATGGCCGTCGGAAAAGCGGACGAGGCGGGCGGGGGTCGCGTCTTTCCAGCCCCCTCTTCCTCCCCCAGCGGGGGCGGCCGATCAGGGAGGGCCCCTCCAAGCAGCAGCAGCAGCCGCCGTGGTCCCCCGCGTCCCCGGGAGCGGCCCGCCGAGCTCCCCCCGCCGCCTCCTTCGCCGCCGCCTCCTCCTTCGCCTTCGCCGCTCTTTTTGGGGGCGCAGCCGGGGCGCCTCCATCAGCTCCGCGCCCTTCGCATCTCCGGCAGCTGCTGCTGCTGCTGCTGCTCCTCCGGCTCCGGGGGCGCGCAAAGCGGGGCGGGAGCGCGCGCACTGCTTTCCCCCAGCCGGGGAGGGAAGGAAAAAAAAAGGGGGGGGAGAGGAGGGAAGAGGAAGAAAGGATGCAAAAAGGGGAGATTTGCAAAAAAAAAAAAAAAGGAAAAAAAGGGGGGGTGGAGGGAAACCCCCTCCCCAAAAGCAGCGCTGGAGACCCCCCCCCACACTCCGCAATTAGCAGCAGCTGCTTTGCAAGGCAAAGGCCGGGCAGGGGGGGGAGGAGGAACCCCCCCCCTCCCGGGCTTGCTTGCTTGCTTGCTGGCGAGATTACCCTGAATGGGGATGGGGGGGGGGTCTCCCAGCCCCGCTTGCTGCAAAGGAGGAGGAGGGAGGAGGCTGCTTCTTCCAGCGAGCCGGGTTGCCGGGAGGAGGAGTGGCTGGGGCTCGGCTCGGCCTGGCCGGCGGCGCTTGGCGGCTCCTCCCCGGCGGAGGAGGGTCGGCTTTGTGCGCGGCCCTCGCTCGCTTTTCCTCCCCTCCCTTCCTCCGCGCGAGGCTGGGCGGGCGGGCGGGCTGGCTGGGGAGGGGCCGGGGGGAGGCTTAGCGGCGGCGATGCCCTCCGGAGACCCCGAGGCTGCCAGGCGGGCGTGGAGGAGGGAGAAGCTCGGCTCGGTTAGGCAGCTTGCCCGGCGGCCGCAGCGCTTGGCGAATCCGACGCCGGCGCATCAAATTGGGGCTCCCCTCCTAGGAGCTCCCACAATGGGTTTGGGGGGGGGAGGTCCTTTTCTACGATGCCTGGGAAGGCAGGTAGTCCTCGATTTGCCACCGTTCGTTTAGTGACCGTTCGAAGTTACGACGGCACCGAACAAAGGGACTTTACGACCGCTTTTTTTTTTTTTTGCTTTGATTTATATGCCGCCCTTCTCCGGAGACTCAAGGCGACTTACAATGCACTTATAGCAATAGCCTTCATTCTTTTGTATATACCTGCTTATTAGGGCTTTTGCCCCACCCCCCATAAGCGGTGTTTCTACAAAGTCAGCTTATTGCCCCCACAATCCGGGTCCTCATTTTACCTACCTCGGAAGGATGGAAGGCTGAGTCAACCTTGAGCCTGGTGAGATTTGAACTCGCACTAATTGCAGGCAACTGGCAGCTAAGTGCTACATAACAGCACTTAGTCCACTGCACCACCAAGGCTCTTGGCTTGGTAACTGGTTCATATTTGTGACAGGTCGCAGGGGGGGGGGCATGTGACCCTCTTTTGCAACCTTTCTGACAAACCAAGGGGGGGGTGTGCAGCCAGATTCACTTAACGACGGTATTACTAAACTAAGCGCTACAGTGATTCATTTAACCACGAGCGAGCCCAACATTTCTGTTCTTAAGGGGAACAACGATGAAAAGTACATTTTGCCCCGTTTTGCAACCTTTCTTTGCGACAGTTGTTAAGTGAATCATTGCAGAAGTTAAGTTCGTAGGCCGGTTGTCCGGTGAATCTGGCTTCCCCGTTGAGTTTGTTTGTCTGAAGGTCGCAAAAGGGGATCATGTGACCTTTTTCTCATTTTTTTCCCAGCCCTTGTAACTTTGAACAGTCGCTAAACGAACGGTTGTAAGTCAAGGACTACGTGTATTAAATAAAAAAAGAGCCGCATCCAGCAAGAGACAGAAATGGAGCTATGTTAACCTGTTATGGCAAAATACAGATGGTCCTTGATTTACAACCGTTCATTTAGTGACCATTCAAAATTACAATGGCACTGAAAAAAAGTGACTTACGACCATTTCCCACACTTACGACCATTACAGCATCCCCACAGTCACGGGACGCATTTGGATGCTTGGCAACTGACTCATATTTATGACAGTTGCAGTGTCCCTTGGATCATGTGATCCCCTTTTGCGACCTTCTGACGATGGGGAAAGCCAGATTCACTTAACAACCATGTTAATTAACAACTGCAGTGATTCACTTAACAACTGTGGCAAACAAGGTCGTAAAATGGGGCCAAACTCACTTAACAACTGTCTCGCTTCGTAATCTGAATTTTGGGCTCGATTCTGATCGTAAGTCGAGGACTACCTGTAATAACAACAACGCGGATAAACATGCCAAATTCAGTCCAAATGTCTGGGTAAATATGCAACGAATCATAATGATAACAATCAGGAGTTTGGTAGCACCTTTTCCAATTTCTGACTAGATCAGAAATTAATTTTGTTAAAAAGCATCCTGAACTACAGCTCTCGTCATCATGCCTGCAGAAGCTCAGTGAATTGAATATTGATGAAGCGAGCTGTAGTTCACAAAAGTGGCATCACTGACGCCTTTTAATCAAATGTAAAAGGTTCTCTGGGACTCTTCGTGACAAGGCCTCTGCCTCACTTTGTTGCTGGATAATTTAACAACTATGTGTTGTACTAACTCGGCCCTCGAGGTTAATTCAATAAATCATAGCATGGTGTGGCCGGAGAATATTTTTTTAAAAGTTTTAGTTTAAACATAGTAACAATGATAGGAATACCAATTTGTATGTGTTTTCTTTTTGCTTGTGATACTATATTGCTGTTATTTTTCTTTGCTACAGTGTTTCCCCGAAAGTTAAGAGCCTGTCTTATATTTTTTTGAACCCTGAAATAAGCACTTGGCCTTATTTTCGGGGAGGTCTTATTATTTTGGGGCGTGTGGAGCAAGACGGGGCTCCTCTTGCCGTCTTACCTGATTTCCAACTCTTGTCTTCCTAACCTTAACCAGAGGAAATGGCGGGGACCGGCTGTGCCTGCGTTTAAATATTTTTGGGGAGGGCTTATTTTCGGGGGAGGGTTTATTTTGGGCAGAGGGCTTATTTTTGGGGAAACACGTTGTTTTCTTTTAATGTGTTCTTGCAAAACAAGAAGTTGCAAACTGCAAACATTTGGGGAACAAGGTGATCCAGAAAATTGATGCCACTTTCTAAAAGCCCACATAATTTCCTGTCTCTCTTATCATGGGCAATGTGGCCTGATCAAGATGTCCTGCTGCATCTCAACCAAGATTATTACTATGATATCCCCAAAACCTCATTCCAGGAAGCAAAAGTTCACAAACTCAACCGGCTGTGCTAATTGTCTGGAGGGTCACCTCTGGTGAACCGTAAGATTTATTGCCTTTTTGTTTTCAGTCACCGCCACTGGCAGACTCTCGCAGGCAAGGAGACGCTCGAGTCAGTATTCCGACTCAATGCTCACCTCCACTGCGCATGTGCGGGGGGGGGGGAGCTTGATTTAAAGGGCCAGTAGCTCCCGTTTCAAATCTCGAAGCTGCCTTTCTACCCTGACCACAAAATGAGAGATGGGTTTTCCATGGATTAGCACCACAACCCTCCCCCCCCCAATACATCAGTACAATAATGGCCAAAATTGTGGAAACCTTTTGGGAAAAGTGTATGTTTGAGGTTTGATGGCTAATAACACCACTTTTGGGGGGAGTTTCTAGATAAATCATATTCTACTCCTGGAATGGCCTGGGAATAGCCCAGACCTTAACCCAATTGAAAATCTATGGAGCCGACTAAAGAAACTTGTTAGTCAGAAGCGACCCAGCAATAAAACCCAGTTAATAGAAGCCATCCTTCAATTTTGGTTTCACATGATAACAGCTGCAGAACTAAAAGACTTGGGAAGACGTTGTAAGGCTAACGGTTACCCAACTAAGTATTAACTGATGTGATAATTTTTGTATATCTCATTTTTTCTATGGTGATAATTTTTGTATATCTCGTTTTTTCTACGCGTTTCACTTTTCTTCTTTATATTGTAACTGCTATTCTAATAGCAAATCCTTCCTAAAAGTTATTGCATTACATTCTTGATGAAATTATCTTTCCATTGATATATAATTTTATGGCACTACTCCAAAAAAAGTGGTGTTATTAGGTATTTTTAGAAAATACACTTTTCCCAAAAGGTTTCCACAATTTTGCCCACTACTGTATGTGATCTATAACACAGTAATCCCTTTTGATATTTAGATCTAAGAAACTATGTGCTTCATACTTTCTGCTGTACAGGGGGTTCTCGACTTATGACAGGTTCCTTAATGACTGTTGAAAGTTATGATGGACCTTCCCAGATCTATATACAACTTGCTCTCAGAGTTATGACAGCCTAACGTTTTCCCATAGTCACACGATTGCATTTTGGATGCTTGGTTTACATTCGAATTTTTATGCTGTGGAAAGTATGAATGCTCCTGTTATCTTTTTAAGCCTGCCCAGTTTTACATCTTCTAATCTTTAATTTCTAAAACTGCCAACCCAGACCCGAGCCTTCTATTCAGGGATACACTGCCTCCAAATCTGGAGGATTTACATCGCCATTGATCGTACTTGTTCAGGCATTTATCTATTTTATTTTAAAGGCATTTAATCCAACGAGCATTGGCTCATTTGTTCTCTAGCCAAATTCTATCTTTCTCTTTTGTTCCACCGCTGCTATGACTAAGAAAGAAATGCCGAATTTTTGCTGAACCTCATCTAGCGACAGGCCCGGACTCGGAGTGACATCTCCCAAAAGGTTGACGGAAGCCATGACAAAAGCTAAATTTAATCTCATCTCGGCTTAATTAAAACTGAATTCAGTCAATACAAATACTCTCCAGTCATGCGTGTAATTAGTTTCTCTAGGACAAGCAACGCTTTTCAACAATTGCAGAAATAATTCTAACTCCCTAAGCATCTCCACCCCGAGCAATAAAGGACGGGACCTGGATTAAACTATGGTTTTAAAAACCATGATTAGTATCCCAATGGTGGAATCAAGCAACATGCTAAGAGAAACTCAAATAACTAACAATGGCTTAGCTTCACACATCTGAATTTGGATCTGAATTTAATATATGACTACAGGTACTCCTCGACTTATAACAGTTTGTTTAGTGGCCATTCGAAGTTACAATGGCACTGAAAAAAGTAACTTATGACCATTTTGTACACTTACAACCGTTGCAGCATGCCCCTGGTCATGGGATCAAAATTTGGACACTTGGCAACTGGCATGTACTTATGACGGTTGCAGTGTCCCTACAGGGGATCACGTCAGGGGTGAAATGCTCCCAGTTCGGACCGGATCGCCTGATCCGGTAGCAATGGCGGCGGAGGATTCGGAGAACCGGTAGCAAAACTCCCTGCGCCCCCTTCCCATGCCCAGCTGAGCCGCGCAATCATCAGAGGCTTTTTTTTTACTTTTAAAAGCATTTTTTCTACAACCTCTTCGGCTGAAAAAATGCTTTTAAAAGTAAAAAAAAAAAAAGCCTCTGATGATCGCGTGGCTCAGCTGGGACCGTCAGAGGCTTTTAAAAGCATTTTTTCAACAACCTCTTGGGCCGAAGAGGTTGTAGAAAAAAGTTACTTTTTTAAAAGTTAAAAAAAAAAAAAGTTGGCCACGCCCACCCAGTCACATTACCCCCCCACCAAGCCACGCCCACAGAACCGCTAGTAGCAAATTTTACATTTCACCACTGGGTCATGTGATCCCCTTTTGCGACCACCTGACAAAGTAAAGCCAATGGGAAGCCAGATTCACTTAACAACCGTATTTCTAACTTCAGTGATTCACTTAACAACCATGCTTCAGTAACAACTTCAGTGATTCACTTACCAACGGTGGAGAGAAAGGTTATAAAATGGGGCAAAACCTGTTTAACAACTGTCTTAACAACATAAATTTTGAACTCGCTTGGGGTCGTAAATCGACTATCTCTACAGTATGTTTAACCTGAGTTTTTGTTTTATCATGCAGTGGCCTCTTTTTTTCTTATTTTAGAAACATCGAAGACTAAAAAACCTGTTATTAGCACTGAATCACATTGTATTTTGGATTCCGAAAGTGTTGTTTCTTACATCCCGGGGGATCTTTCACTGGTTCTTAATTTAGCGTGCAGCCAAAATCTTGCCCAGCTCCACGCACAGGATAGGACGTCAAATCTATTACAAAGCAAATTAAAAAGGGATGAATTAACTGCATAAGACAAGCCAGGATTGGGCGAGAAAGAGCCCCGGTATAAAAACATGTCAGTTGCCATTAAGAGCTGGCCATGTTACCGATTATATTTGGGCATCAAAGAAGAAGGCAAACAGACTTATCCGAAAGCAATCTTCCGGAGCTTTAAATCAACATGAAAGAATGCAGCGGCTATAGACTGACATTTCAAAGGGAAAAATACAGGTATTTACTTCGGTTTTTGAAGATGCAAGAAAGCAGATGGAAAAAGTTAAGAAGCTGCCCTCTCTCTCTCTCTCATTTACAACTTCTAGGAAGGCCTGAAGGAAAAGCACGGCCCTTTAGAATCAAGCAATTTTTATTTTTATTTCCCATAATTCCCCCCAGCACTCGACCTAACCCTGCTGAAGGGCATTCTGGGAAATATAAAAGGTTCACCGTTTTTATTTCCCATAATTCCCAGCACTCGACCTAACCCTGCTGAAGGGCATTCTGGGAAATATAAAAGGTTCACCCTGTCACTGCCAGCAACCTATGACCAGTGACGTATATGTAACGGGCATTTTTGCAAATTGTTTTTTTTTTTTGATGCCATTGTCCAAGCAAACCATCTTTTTTTTTTTTAACTGGAAAAAAATAAAAAATTGGTTGCAAGAAATAACAGGTGCTCAACTGGAATTTGTACTGGAACTATACCTGAGAATAAAGGGAAAAACCTACGATAAGAAGACAAGACATATGATTTTACATATAACAACAATGGCGAGACTGGCTTTTGCGCAATGTTGGAAAAATGTAAAGACACCCTCCGAGGATCAAATAATTAAAAAAATTTATGACTGCACTGAAATGGACAAACTAACGTTGGAATTGAAAGGAATGACAGACTCGGAGTATTACGTATCATGGGAGAAATGGTACAAATGGATTAAAAAGAGAAAGATGAAACAGGCTCAGACATAATAAAATTTGTTGAAGTAAAATATATAGAGCATAAGTATTTTATAGGGGTAAGTTTTGTAAATGGACAGTTTCGCATAAAAATATTCTTTCCTTTTTTTTTCTCTTTCTTTTTTTTTGTATCTACTGTATTCTTTTCTTTGTATTTTTGTATGTATGTTTTTGGTTTTGTGTTTATTGAAAAATTAATAAAATATATATTTTTTAAAAAGCAAACCGTCTTTTATATGGGGCTTAAAGATGAGAAATACTCTACTATAAACAGCATTCCCTACCTAGGAGTGTTTATAATCAAGTGTTTCAGAGCGGGCTGTGGAATTCTGGGAGTTGAAGTCCACACATCTTAAAGCAAATAATAAATTTTAAAAAAACACTGGTTTAGACATAGCCTCACAAATACAGAGAAAAAAAAATATAAATATATAAATATAAAAAAAGTTAAAACGGGCATCAATTAGTAAATAGTTCTTCAAATGCCTAGATAAAATTAGATAAAATTTAGATAAAATTTGTGAGATTATGTCTAAATCAGTGGGTTTTTTTTAGTTTCCTTCAAGATGTATGGACTTCAACTCCCAGAATTATTTGGCGTGAGCCCTTAATAAACTCTTTTCTTGGGTCCTACATATCTTAATACTGCCCACCTACCACTTCAATGCCTCCTCTTGCATTCTGTCCCTCCGTTTTCCTTTCTAACTTCTAAGACTCAAGCCTGGAGCTCAAAAGCGTTTTCATCTCTGCAAAAAGTCTTTAACATGAGAAGAGGAAAACGGACAGGATTGTCCAGTTGTCCATTCCTGAAGAATTAACTGCACTTTTCTCAAGGCCAAAACAAGCTTTTTAAAGTGTTAAATGCCAGCTTGTATGTACCGTGTTTCCCTGAAAATAAGACCCTGTTTTATATTTTTTTTGAACCCCAAAATAAGTACTTGGCCTTATTTTCGGGGAGGTCTTATTATTTTGGGGCACGTGGAAGAAGACGGGGCTCCTCTTGTCGTCTTACCTGATTTCCAGCTCTGCCTCCCTAACCCAGGGGTCTGCAACCTTAAACACTCAAAGAGCCATTTGGACCCGTTTCCCACAGAAAAGAAAACACCGGGAGCCACAAAACCCTTCCAGTGCCTGACTATTTCTTGAGCAGCCACAAAACTAGCATATGTAGTTGAATAAAACGTTCTGATTTTTTCTGAAACTTTTCTTTTCTTGGACTTATCCATGGTTGGCCTACCAGAGGTTGAAAAGCTCAATAAATCGCGTGCCAGCGGGTGTCGCACATTGGCAGTTGCAACGCATATTTTGAGTGACAGGGAGCCGCAGCAGAGGGGTGAAAGAGCCACATGCGGCTCCAGAGCCGCAGGTTGCTGACCCCTGCTCTAACCCTAACCACAGGAAATGGCAGGGACCAGCTGCGCATGCATTTAAATACTTTCAGGGGGGGCTTATTTTAGCGCATGCGCTCAAAAACCCAATTGGGCTTATTATCCGGGGAGGTCTTATTTTCGGAGAAACAGGGTACAGGTAGTCCTCGACTTACAACAGTTCATTTAGTGACCATTCAAAGTTACAACGGCACTGAAAATAAGAGACCTATGACCATTCTTCACACTTATGACCGTTGTAGCATTCTCAGGGTCACAAGATTTACATTTGGATGCTTGACAAGTGGCTCACATTTATGACGGTTGCAGTGTTCTGGAATCATGTGAGCCCCTTTTGCGACCTACTGACAAGCAAAGTCCATGGATTCACTTAACAACCATGTTCCTAATTTAAGAACTGCAGTGATTCATTTAACAAACGTGGCGAGAAAAGTCGTAAAATGGGGCAAAACTCCCTTAACAAGTTTCTCACTTAACAACATAAATTTTGGACCTTATTGTGGTAGTAAGTTGAGGACTACCTATATATATATATGTACATATATACACACACGTGTTTGTGCATACACTCACACATACAGACTACCCCCTTTTAAAGAGCCATTCATAAATATGGAATTTGACCAGACAAGGAGATTACAGAATTTGCAGTCTAAAATTTGAACCAGGAAAGAGCACTGGAAGGTGCTTTCACACCCAAGAAGTCAATTTAGGGTCTTATCATTTGCTTGTGATTGTCAGAATCGGATGGATATTTTATCATTTCGATTTTCTATTTATATTCTGACTATTTGATGATGATGATGATGATGATGATGATGATGATGTGTTTACATTATACACTGCCCAGAATCACCCAGTCCAAATGAAAAGGTCTTATAAACCACAAAATAAATAAATAAACAGATTGTATGTTATCACACCCATGTAGACTCTTTACTTTCTCTCTGAACTTGCCTGCCTGGTGTATCTAATCAAACGGTCTCAGGAACCTCCCTTGGGAGCTACCACCGGAGAAGCAGATGCCACAGCACTGAGCTAAGTCATCCTCAACACAGTTTTTTTTCCCCTCAACAAACAAGGACCTTTGGGGGAACTGGACAAAAATCCTTCCCTCCCTGCTAAAAGAACCAGCATGCTCTCGTCTCAAGCTTAGGATGCCCGCCTGGTCTAAAGCCTGCATCCTTGGAGACCAAGAGATGCTTCCCGCCTCCGACACCTGCCTGTTACTATAGCTACGCAAAGAATTGCAAGAGTGGCAGCTTCAGGAATCCCATTGGCTCTGGAGGGAAGGAAGGATTAATTGCTTAGCAACAGTTCACTTGACAACTCGGTGACAGGGAAAAGGCAGAAACCCACCCTGGGAAAAAGGCAAGGGGCACCTGTTGGGGGAAGAGGACGTGAGCGATGGGTTCTGGCATCCCACGTTTCCAAGTCAGATGCCTTTAAATCAAGCAACACTAATGCAGCAGCCATCTCGTGGCTTTTCCCCGGTTGCAAACTGGCTTTCAGATAGACTATCTCTGGTCCTGGAAGTTCCATTTCTTACCCAAGGCTATCAAAATACGGTACCTTTCCCCGAGGAAGTCTTTGTACATTTTGGGAGGAGATATCTATTTATTCTTCTAAAAGCGACCTTAAAACATTATTTGCATTTTTGTGGGATGAACCAAAGAGATAGGATCTGGCTTCAGGAATATAGTGTTTGCCAGTATAATAATGGCAAAAAACAAATAATTTTGGGGCGAGGAGATGGGGTTAGGACATATGAGGTACATTCATGCTTTTAGCTGTATAAATTCCCACCACATTTTTAAAAAGGCTAGAAACTTCGGTCCAGTCACCGTTTAAGCCAGAGGTGTCCAACTTTGGCAACTTTTAAGACTAGTGGACTTCAACTCCCAGAATCCCTCAATCAGCATGGAATGGCTGGGGAATTCTGGGAATTGATGTTCACAGGTCTTAAAGTGGATAGGATTGGACACCCCTGCTGTAAGCAATCGCCTTGTGCCCCCCCCTCCCAAGTGGTCAGGAATTAAAAAATAAAAATACAGTCCCTGGGAAGAAATCAGGGTTGACCATGGCTCCATCATCCCATCAAACACATCCAATCATCGCCATGCAAATCTTTCTCCGGAACAGCTACTGAATGGGTTGACAGTGCTACAAGACGAACAAGAACTTCCACGTGGCATCGGGAAGGGCATCCGGCCAGTAAATGCTCAGCTCCATCCAGTCGCCTTGACTCCGCCCCGAATTAAAGGGTTATAGGGTTGTAAAAAGGGAGTTTGTCAAAAAGTAGAGTATTTATTTTATTAGGGGTGTAGACGGGGGCAGATAATGTCACGTACAGCAGGAGCCGGACAAATGCAGATTCATTACTTGGGTCCCCAAATTGTGATTGAGAATGAAGTGGAAATGATACAAAGGCTTACAAACCAATCAAAGCTGTTTCTGCCACTGTTGTGGACTTTGGCCTCAACCACCCTTCTGGTGGTGGGTGAACAGGATGCAGTCTGTAGCTTTTCGTGCCACCACCACCAATTTTTGTGCGACAAAGACCCGTCTTACAAACCAGCTTGGCTCAGGTTATCTAAACTACCTTGTAATTAGGAAAGGTGAGTGGCTGCTATCCGTACATACAATGTCACAGACGGTTTGCGGAGAAGCACTGAAGGCACTTTCTTAAAATGTCGGGGGTCCTTTTCTCATTTATCTCTCTTTAGTTCCGTGCTCCAGAAATCTGTAAAAAAACCAGAGAGACAGGAAATGACCTTGATGGGACATTCAAATAGATGGAAGGGGGTGGGGGAAAAGAAGAAATATCCGAGTAGAGAAATGACCTTGAAATAAAACTTATTCTGGAACTCAAAAAATAGATTTGGGGAGTGGTGGTATGTAGAAGTGACCTTGGGAGACAGGAGGAAGAGCAGACGGCCAGGAAATGGTCAGATCAGAACGTCTCTGGAGATTCTCGGTCCTCCAGGTCATGGTTGTCTCAAAGGAGTTTTTTTTTTCCCAAAAGGCAACTGGACTGTTTTTCCTGAGGAGAAAGACGACGTTTCACTTCTCATCCAAAGAAGCTTCATCGGTTCTGGCAGAATAAGGGGGGTGATGGAAGGATTAGTTCTGACAGTGGGTGGAAGGATCATATTTTCAGGTCAGAAATAATAATTACCAAATAGATACTGTACTTTTCGGAGTATAAGACGCACTTCCCCCCTCCTTAAAATAGGGTCTTATACACCAAATACAGCCATTTTTGACCTCCCGAAACCCCGCCTCGCGCATCCCGTTTTCGCCAAAAACTGGCCCGTTTTTTATGAAAACAGGGCCTGCAGAGGGTTTGGGAGGCCTGCAGAGTACTCCTGGGGGCTGGGGAGGGCAAAAACACAACGTGTGGAGTGTTTGGGAAGCCAAAAACCAGCCCGTTTTTCACAAAAACTGGCATTTTTGCCCTTCCTAGCCCCTAGGAGCACTCTGCAGGCCTCTCAAACCCTCTGCAGGCCCCGTTTTCATAAAAAACGGGCCCTTTTGGCCTCCCAAAACCCCCATGGGTCACGTTTTTGCCCTCCCCAGCCCCCAGGAGCACTCTGCAGGCCTCCCAAACCCTCTGCGCATCCCATTTTTGTGAAAAACAGGCCATTTTTCGCAAAAACAGGACACAGAGAGGGTTTGGGAGGCCTGCAGAGTGCTCCTGGGGGCTGGGGAGGGCAAAAACTTTTTTTTTCTTGTTTCCGTCTTCGAAATCATGGTGTGTCTTATATTCCGGTGCATCTTATAGTCTGAAAAATACAGTAAGTAGATGAGTAACAAACTCAGCATCAGACTATAAAATCAGTGAGGAAGGGATATACTTTCAGGCTTGCAAGGTTGCTGTCCACTTTACAAAATAATCCAGACAAGCAGCATTCCTAGGAGGATCATCTCTAACTTTATTGTAAGGTTACATTAACTGAATTTTGCAAGTCTGAAAGTATATCCCTCCCCCACGTCACCTTTACAGCCCAAGAAACTAGGGAGGGTCCCTTCTGAAACGTTTGCTATACCCCTTTCTTCTGACCGCTGTCTAGTGTGCCGGCTCTTCCAAGGTCACTTGCACATACCATTTACATAGGGAATTGAAGTCCACGTAAGGTTATTTACAGAGGGTCAGTGGTGGGATTCAAATAATTTAACAATCTGTTCTCTGCCCTAATGACTGGCTGGGTGGGCGTGGCCATGGTGGGTGTGGCCAGAGGGTGTGACAAGCAGCACTCAGTCTCCTGCACCCCCCTGGGAGCAAAAACGGGCTGCGGGGGGAGGGACGCACCCCCCCACACACACCCCGTTTTGGGCCTAGGAGGCCTCCCTGCACTCACCTGGGAGCCAAAATGGAGCACATAGGGACTCCTGGAAGGGGCAAGGCAGGAAGAGGAGGGGCCAGCCAGCAATTTAACTACCGATTCACCCGAACCGGCTGAATCCCACCACTGCATAGGGTCATACCTAAAGTTTGACAGTTCCAACAAAGAAGTTGTCCTTTAGAAAGTTGGAGACTGAAGGAGGTGGGAAAAGAGGAAGAACTAACTCGAGCTTCTGGAGAAAGAGGGAGATGGGGCTATGACAAATAGGTCGGAAGGGGGTGTGGTCGTCCTCTTCAAATATCTGAAGGGTTGTCCCATTATAGAAGGTTCGGACTCATTCTCACTTGCTCCAGGGGGTAAGACTAGATGGGGTGAAACTACGAGATGAGATGTTAAGAAGAATTTGACCCTAAGAGGTCCCAAAGGTGCTTTTTCAAGAGGCAACTGGACTTTCTGGTTTTTCTTTGAAGACGTTTCGCTTCTCGTCCAAGAAGCTTCTTCAGCTCTTCTCGGATGAGAAGCAAAACATCTTCAAAGAAAAACCAGAAAGTCCAGTTGCCTCTTGAAAAAGCACCTTTGAGACAACCATGACCTGGATGACTGAGAATCTCCACAGACATCCAAGAAGCTTCTTCAGTTTTGGATGAACTATTCAGTTCTTCAGTCAGAACTGAAGAAGCTCCCTGGATGAGAAGCGAAACGTCTTTGAGGAAAAACAAAGTCCAGCTGTCTTTTGAAAAAGCTCTTTTGGGACAACTATGACCTGGATGGCTGAGAATCTCCAGAGACACTGATCATAAGAGCGACCAATCAGCAAAATGGATTACATCAGTGGTTCTTAACCTCTGGCCCGCCGACCCCTGAGGAGGGCCACAATGCCATTCCAGAAGGTCCATGAAGGCTTCAAAAAAAATGCTGTGATTTAAATTTCAAGTCTTTTGAGGGTCCATGGCCATAAAAGGTACTTAAAAGGGGCTCCGCGATGAAGAAAAGCTTGAGAACAACTGGATTACAGTACTGCACTATGGTTTCTTCCTCTTCACTGGTGGTTTTCAAAATGGAGGCTGGATAGTCACTCAGCGGTATAATTCATCCTGCAGGGTGCAGGATGTTGGACTTGATGACCTCTCAGGTCCCTTCCAACTCTATGATCCTAATGAAATAAACTAGGCCAGGGGTGGGCAACTGTGGCCCTTTTACAACCTGTGGACTTCAAGACCCAGAATTCCTGACAGCCAAGCTGGCTCAGGAATTCTGGGAGTTGAAGTCCACAGGTCATAAAGGGGCCATATTTGCCCACCCCTGCTTTATGGCCTTGTCATCTCAGTCAGAATCTCATTTTTCTTGAAGATGATTTGGGTTGGGAACCCAAGCCTGGGTCAAGTCTGCTCAGGCTTTGGAAGCCCCCGCCCCAAAAAAACATCCCAGAAGATTGGAGCCAATCACGTCTGTGCTATGGCAAGGAACGCAACCTGGACGAGAAGTGGAAGGTGACTCAGAGGAGACCTGCTTGTAAAAGTCACCGAGCGGGAAAGAAACTTCACCTATAGCTTAGCTATACCCAACAGTGAGGGAAAGGAATTCTCTGTAGTCATCCAGCTTCCGCCGTCCACCACAAGAGTTGTGCCGGTCACGTACGACGAGAGGGGGCTAACCAGGTAGAGGACACTGTGAGCAATCTCCGTCTTGTTCCCGGCCCGCTGAAGGGGAATGTTCTGGAAGAAGTTGTTGGATTCAAAGCTGGGTGGAACTAAGAACAAAAGAAAAGGACAACGTTGGCCCATTTGAGAAGAAACAGGAACGTGGAAGGACATCAGCCCACAGATCAATCCAGTGGTCTCCACAGGGTGTGGTCCAAAAAAAAAAAAAAAGATGGCGACCACCACAGTGTCATAATTAATGTTAGGCAATGATTAGCGTGGTGAGGGGGTTGCCTCCACCTTTTTGAGCTTTTTAAAATGTTTAACCCTGCAACCCTATCTTTTAATTCTGTTTTTAACATCATTCTTATTTATGCTTTTGTATTTCGTGACATGTTTTTATTGTAAGCCTCTCAAAGAGTCACTTAGGTGAGATGAACAGTATAGAAGTAGAATGAATGGGAAGATAAACAATATTATAAGATATGGGATTTATTTTATCAATGGCTAGATAATAAAACATGGAAATGAAATATGGACTATAAAATGAATGTTATAATATAATATGTGAAAATAATTTTCTTTGGAATGATAATGCCATTGTTAAATAATTGACAAATGAGGATAATGATATAAAGATATATATCAGATTGAAAATATGAGAGATTAGTAAAATATGAACAAGGGGAAGAAGCACAAGGGATTTGTACCCGATAGACACACTGTTTGCAATTGTAATGGTGATGGATGTTTTATGTTTTGTTTAATCTTTTTTTAAAAAAAAAATCCCCCCAAAAAAGAAAAAAAGAAATAGAATGAATGAATGAATGAATGAATGAATGAATGAATGAATGAATCAGTGGTGAAATTCAACCGGATCTATCCGGATCGTGCAATCTGATAGCGCCGGCAGCGGGAAGCTCCGCCCACTTGCCCGGACGTCATCACATTCCATTTTTTACCTTATGCACATGCACAGAAGGCTCTGCAAATGCATGGAGGCTTGTGCGCTCACATTTGCGAGCCAGTAGGGAAAGGTAAGTGAATTTTACCCCTGGAATGAATGAATGAATGAACGAACGAATGAATGAGCAATACCTGTCTTTTTATGCACACACATAAAAGAAACAGATGGAATTTCAATTGGATTGTTGTGGCCATCTTGACTCTTTGGACCACACCCTGAGGGAAACCCCTGCATTTAACAAGTTCTTCTCTTCCATTGGAACCCATTGTAAAATCACAAATGCTTTTAGTTTTGGTTGAAGGTGGGGGGGGGGGGGAAGGAACTATGTACATCCTGAATAATCAGTTTAATTTGCATTTTACGAGGAATGTTCCAAGTTCACATATCTCAACACACGGAGAGTTGGCAAAAATGGGAGATATTAAATAATCAGCTTAATCTGCACTTTAATTTGAATCCCCCCAGTTCACACACTCCCACTCTTTTGGAGTACCATGTGTTCTTCTGAATTCAAGGTTATGATTTTAATTTGCAGTATAAATGTTTTATTTTAGTTATTTTACTTTATAAACTTTTAAAAACTATAGGCACATAACATTTAAAATGTTATACAGGTAGCCCTCAATTTACGACTCCAATGGAGTCCAAAATTTATGTTGTTAAGTGAGAAATTCGGTCAGTGAATTTTGCCCCCTTTTACGACTTTTCAGTTGTTAAGTGAATCACTACAGTTGTTAAATTAGTAACATGGTGAATCTGGCTTTCCCCACTGACTTGTCTTATTAAAAGGTCACAAAAGGGGGATTACATGAGCCAGGAAAACTGCAACCATCATAAATATGAGTCAGTTCTCAAGCACCCAAAGGCTTGACAACTGACTCATAATCATGAGGATGCTACAACAGTCATAACTGTGAAAAATGGTCATAAGTAACTTTTTCTTTAGTGCTGTTGTAATGTCATTCACTAAGGGAACTGTTGTAAGCAGAGGACTATCTCTATAGAAAATTTCTATGTTCTAATTTTTTTTTAAAAAACACCCCTCCAGGAATAATTCTTATTCCACACTTTCTCTATATACACTCACCCCTTTCAAGAGCTGCTCTCTTAGAAGATTTATGGACTGATGATGGGGTTTTAAGGGTTAATTTTAAATTTTTAGATTTTAGTCTTTATTTTATATTGTAGCTTGTGTTTTACTGTTGTGAGCCGCCCTGAGTCCACTGTGAGATAGGGCGGCATATAAGCCGAATAAAATAAATAAATAAATTAACTGTTGTCTTAGTACCGTGACAGCACGCGTAGCCATATCGGTGGGCACGCAAGCTCAGCTCCAACTAATTTTCGGGCCTTCTGGGCACATCAGAAGTAGGGAAACAGGCTGTTTCCTGCCTCCAGAGGGCCTGGGGGGGGGGAGGCCCATTTTTCTCTCACCCCAGCCTCCAGAGCCTTTCTAGGAGTCTGGGGAGGGTGAAAACGGCCTTCCCCACCCCTCCTGAGGCCCTCCAGAGGCTGGAAATGGCCCGTTTGACAACTTCCAGTGGGACAAAGAACATTTCTGAAAGTTGGCAAATGAGCTGTTTTCAGCCTCCAGAGGGCCTCCGAGGGGGGGGGAGGCTGTTTTCGCCCTCCCCAGACTCCTAAAAAGGCTCTGGAGGCTGGGGAGAGCAAAAAATCGGGCCTACCATGCCATCATGTGCCAGGAGCGGGGAAAGCGGGGGGGGGTGTCGCATGTGTATGCGCGGGGGCAGGGCACATAGAATTATGGGTGTGGGCACACACACGCACGACGCCGCCCCCCCCCCCCCCGCTCCTGGCACGCGATGGCAAAAATAGCCATCACTGTCTTAGTAGCTACCTCAGAAGCTCTCCGAGAAGTTACCTTACAAGCTATTCTCAGTTCAGAAGACTTACCCAAGCGACGGTACCCCTCTGTGCCACTGATGGGACCGGGGGCGACATTAATCACTCTAATTCGTTGAGGCCCCCATTCCACAGCCAGATGCTTCGTCATAGCCTCTGTGAAGAGACAGATGGGTTTAAGAATTGTCCCAGGGAAGCACAAAATTAGGACTATAGAGGGTTTCGTGATTCGAAGACATTATTTCAGAATTAAGACTCCTCGTTTTGAAGGAGGAAGGGTATACGGCTGATGAAATGAAGGCATAATTTGGAGATACATAAATCTTGGTCTCATCAAGAATTAGAATATACCGTATTTTTCGGAGTGTAACACAGACTTTCCCCCCGCCTAAAAGAGAGTGAAAATTTGGGTGCGTCTTATACACCAAATGTAGCCCCACCCACCCGCCAGAAATAGGCTATGGCAATCCCTGAAGCATGAAACAGCTGATCTTTGGGAGCCCAATCCAACTGACAATCAGCTGCTTGTGCTAATCAGGCTGTGCTGAAGCTGAAGCGGGCTGTTTGCTGCAAGGAGGCAAATTGCTGGGAGGCAGAGGCAGATTTTTTTTTCTTGTTTTCCTCCCCCAAAAAGGTATGTGCGTCTTATAGTTCAGAGTGTCTTAATACTCCGAAAAATATGGTACATTCTTGGGCCTTGGGGTACACCTTCTAAGGTGGACGAGGTCAGGATGAAGAACTACCATATTTTTCAGAGTATAAGACGCACCTTTCCCCCCACCCCCTAAAAGGGGGTGAAAATTTAGGTGCATCTTATACACTGAATGTAGCCCCGCCAGGGCCGGATTTTCCTATAGGCTAACTAGGCTTCAGCCTAGGGCCTCAAGATCAAGAGGGGGCCTCAAGATCAAGAGGGGCCTACATTCAAATTGTTAGCAAAATTTAAATTACACTTTCACTATAGGTGAAAGGGCCTCATAAGTGGAATAGCCTAGGGCCTCTTTTCATCTAAATCCGGCCCTGAGCCCCGCCCACCCACTGGCCCCCACCCTTTGGCCTCTGTCTCCCAGCAATTTATCGCTTTGCAGCAAGCAGCAAGAAGAAACAGCCCATTTCAGCTTCAGCACAGCCTAATTAGCACAAGTTGATTGTCCCTTGGATCTGCCTCCTGACTCTCAGCTGTTTTGCACAGGCCTCTGCTGCTTGCTGCAGGGAGGTAAATTACTGGGAGCAGATTTTTTTTTTCCCTTGTGCTAATGAAGCTATGCTGAAAACGAAAATGAAAGTACAGCAGACTGTTTGCTGTAACGAGGCAAAATTGCTGAGAGGCAGAGGCAGATTTCTTTTTCTTGTTTTCCTCACCAAAAATGGTAGGTGCGTCTTATAGTCCGGAGTGTCTTATACTCCGAAAAATACGGTAACTTGATTTAATTCATATTTCATACTTTCCATGTACTTTCCAATTTGGCAGCAACTTTTCTGGAGAAACCCCGGAGTTAGGATTTTAATCATGGATTCTCTCAGATTGCTGTGCGGAAGAAGAAATAAGCAACCATCTGTGGTTTCCTGTACACAGCGTTACACAAAGTCAAAGAAAGGAAAAGTCCATGCAATCTAACTCCATCGTCCAAAAATGGGTTCCAAACTAAGAGGATGTGTTCTCTCAGCTAAATTAGAGTTAGTTGTCAAAAGGGGGGTTCTTACCCCGATATGCACAGGTCTACTGGAGGGAGTGGCTATAATATTCCTTCCTGAGGATCCATCATCCTCAGCCACAAGAGGAGTGAAACCCTCAACCTTGGACAGAGTTACCGGTGAGAAGAAGAGGGGACACAGAGTGCTTGGTCCTCATACCTACGGCCGCCTTGGCGGACCCAGCATGCATCTGGAGAGCTTGGCCTCTGTAGCTGAGAGTGGCTGTGATGTTGACAATGACTCCGCCATTTTCCTACGTCAATAAAGCAAGCAGCAAAGTTCAGGTCAACGTCAAAAAAAACCAGAATAGAATAGAATAGAATAGAATAGAATAGAATAGAATAGAATAGAATAGAATAGAATAGAATAGAATAGAATAGAATAGAATAGAATAGAATAGGAGAAGGGTAGGGTAGGGTAGGGTAGGGTAGGGTAGGGTAGGGTAGGGAATAGAATAGAATAGAATAGAATAGAATAGAATAGAATAGAATAGAATAGAATAGAATAGAATAGAATAGAATAGAATAGAATAGAATAGAATAGAATAGAATAGAATAGAATAGAATAGAATAGAATAGAATATGGGATGGGATGGGATGGGATGGGATGGGATGGGATGGGATGGGATGGAATAGAACTTTTATTGGCCAAGTGTGATTGGGCACACAAGGAATTTGTCTTGGTGCATATGCTCTAAGTGTATATAAAAGAAAAGATACATGGTAGTCATAGGGAAACAGTCAGTATAAATCTTAAGGATGCCAGCAACAAAATTACAGTCATGCAGTCATAAGTGGAAGGAGATGGGTGATGGGAACGATGAGAAGATTAATAGCAATGCAGACTTAGTGAATAGTTTGATAGTGTTGAGGGAATTATTTGTTTAGCAGAGTGATGGCGTTCGGGGAAAAACTGTCCTTGTGTCTAGTTGTTCTGGTGTGCAGTGCTCTGTAGCGTCGTTTTGAGGGTAGGAATTGAAACAGTTTATGTCCAGGATGTGAGGGGTCTGTAAATATTTTCCCAGCCCTCTTTTTGACTCCTGCAGTATACAGGTCCTCAATGGAAGGCAGGTTGGTAGCCATTGTTTTTTCTGCAGTCCTAACTATCCTCTGAAGTCTGTGTCTGTCTTGTTGGGTTGCAGAACCAAACCAGACAGTTATAGAGGTGCAGATGACAGACTCAATAATTCCTCTGTAGAACTGGACCAGCAGCTCCTTGGGCAGTTTGAGCTTTCTGAGTTGGCGCAGAAGGAATATTCTTTGTTGTGCTTTTTTGCACAACGTTCATAGCCATCCTTTGTGGCATTTAAGAAATAAAGAATAAAATGGCAAATGGCTAACTGAAGCCTCACCTCCCCCAGGGTGAAATGTCCATTTTAGGGGCATCCACAGAGGAATAAAAAATGTCAAGATGGGGCCATGACTGCAGTGATTCATTTAACAACTCTTGACAAAAAAAGGTCGTAAATTCAGGTCTGGCCGACTTAACCACCTTCCTTAGCAACAGACATTCTGGTCCCAATTGCACAGGTAGTCCTCAACTTACGACCACAATTGAGCCCAAAATGTATGTTGTTAAGTGAGACATTTGTTAAGTGAATTTTGCCCCGTTTTATGACCTTTCTTGCCTCAGGGGTTAAGCGAACCACCAAAGTTGATAAGTCAGTCACCCAGTTATTAAGTGAATCTAGCTAAGTGAACCGTGTGGCCGTTAAGCAAATCGGTCTTCCTCGTTGACTTGTCAGAAGATTGCAAAAGGCGATCACACAACCCCAGGACAGTGCAATCGTTATAAACGACATGCCAGTTGGCAATCACTTGAATTTGGATCATGTGACTACGGGGGGAATGCTGCAACCGTATTTTTTATAGCCTTCGGTAAGAAAGTGGAACTTCCAGGACCAGAGATAGTCTACCTGAAAACCAGTCTGCAAAGAAGGAATCGCCATGAGACGGCTGCTGCATTTGTGCGGTGAGAAGTGCTTCAGAGGTGGGTTTCAGCAGGTTCTGACCAGTTCTGGAGAACCGGTAGCGGAAATTTTGAGTAGTTTGGAGAACTGGTAAATATCACCTCTGACTGGCCCCGCCCCCATCTATTCTCTGCCTCCCGAGTCCCAGCTGATTGGGAGGAAATGGGGATTTTTCAGTAACCTTCCCCTGAAGTGGGGTGGGAATGGAGACTTTACAGTATCCTTCCCCTGCCATGCCCAGCAAGCCACACCCACAGAAGTGGTAGTAAAAATTTTTGAAACCCACCACTGAAGTTCTTCCCAAGTCATTTGTTTTCAGTGCTGGTATAACTTCGGTCAGTAAACAAATGACTGCAAGTCAAGGACTACCTGTACAACCAAAAGCCTCTTACCCGAAGATATTTTTCATACAGGACTTTGGAGACGTTGAAGGTGCCCAAAGTGTCGATTTCGATCACCGTTTTGTAACCGTTGAACGATAAAGAGCTAGCAGGGCAAAGGAAGTTCCCGGCAGCATCTGAGAAACAAGACAGTGGAAAAGGAACAAGACAGACAGTGTGTGACCTGCTGGATTGCAGTCTTTTAAGACCTGAATTCGTATCATCTCAACATATGGAAATTCCCACCACAGAAGCTGTTGCACGTGATGATATCCCCATAAACACATCCATTATTAATCAAATTGGTTGAATCCTTGAGGGTAGGGAGCCATGTTTGAAATTAAGCTAAATCAGGGGTCAGCAACCTGTGACTCTGGAGCCACATGTGGCTCTTTCACCTCTCTGCTGCGGCTCCCTCTCACGCAAAATAGGCATCATAACCACCGATGTGCGACACCTGCCAGCACGCGATTTATTGAGCTTTTCAACCCCCCAGTAGGCCAACCATGGATAAATCCAAGAAAAGAAAAATTTCAGAAGAAAACAGAACATTTAATTCAGTTACATATGCTAGTTTTGTGGCCGCTCAAGAAATAGTCAGGCACGGGAAGGGTTTTGTGGCTCCCGGTGTTTTCTTTTCTGTGGGAAACGGGTCCAAATGGCTCTTTGAGTGTTTAAGGTTGCAGACCCCTGAGCTAGATGCAACATCTGTCTAGTAGCCAAGGAGTTTGGCTATCGATAGGGGATTTTAACTAAATATCAGCCTTACACTTGCGTCATGAAAATAGGTGCTCTAGAACAGCACTTCTCAATCTTGACAACTTGAAGATGGGTGCAACTTCAACTCCCAGAATTCTATGCTGGTTGGGGAGTTCTGGGAGTTGAAGTTGCACACATCTTCACGTTTGCCAAGGTTGAGAAACACGGCTCTGGTGAACTCAAAGAGACGTTGGACTGAGGTGGGTATCAATCCTTATTGATCAAAAATATACAAAATACGTTCAAGAAACATTCTTGATTCTTGAGACAAAGTTTCTGTGGGGTTGGATCAGGGGTGAAATGCAACCGGTTCGCAGCAGTTCAGGCGAACTGGTAGCGGTGGCGGCGCATGGTTCGGCGAACTGGTAGCGGCAGCAGTACAAAGCTCTGCCCACCCGCCCAGACGCCGTTACTTCCTGGTTTCAACCAGGAAGTAACCTGTTTTTGACCCTCTGCACATACGCAGAAGGCTTTGCGCATCCACAGAGGGTCCAAAATTGCATGTGATGCATATGTGAGCAGAGCAAGCGTGCACTTCCGAACCGGTAGGGAAGGAAAGTAGATTTCACTCCTGGGTTGGATGGTTGTCCAATAGATCTTCTAAAGGTGAAGATGGGATGCAGAGGATCTGTATGAAAGAGTGCACTGGGCCATTTATGAATTCAACTACCAGAACCTTTCCAGCACCCAAAAAGATCACCCTTGAGGGACCACCCATTCCCAGCCTGAAGCTTGCAGACGGGGAGAACTCCCAACCTCCAAGAGGACCAAACCCTCACTGTTAACTAGGATGTCGATCTTCTCAAATTCTCGGAGGGCCTCATCCACAGCTGCTAAAATGCTTTGAGGTTGTCGTACATCAAGGGAGACGGGCAGGCATCTCTGGCCAGTGGCTGCAGAGAGTTTCTTGGCTGCCTGTCAGGAGAAGTAAAGATTTTGGGTGATCAGACAGTGGCCTGGCAGGGGAGACCAGAAGAGGACAGCACTGCAATGGGAAGAAACATTTCCTATTTTTTAGAGACGTTCAAAAAGCTTTACTGGCTAGGTTAGCATGCCATGCTCAACCAGGTTTGCTGTTGTGGCTTGTCGGTCGCCGGCCCCTCCAGCAGCTGAATCAGAGGAGGAGGAGGCATGGGAGTCAGGATCAGCATCAAGGTAAACTGAGAGCTCCGAGGGGGAAGAGGGAATGGAGCTATCAGAGAGAGAGACAGAGGTGGAGCCTGGACTGCCCATCAGCCTCAGATGGAGAGTCAACAGCTCCCAGGTCTGGAGGTGGCTGATGAGGAAGAGGAACAGCTGGGTCCAGTGCCTAACGCACGGATGCGCAGAAGGCAGAGGAGAGGAGAGCAGTGGAAATCCGTGGGCTGGTCCTTGGGACGGAAGAGCCACCACTGCTAGCAAAGCCCCACCCTAGCTCTGGGGATAAAAGTAGGGGGCAGAGATGAATAGATGTGGCAGACAACTATTTATCTCCCTGCTGGACAGACTTGTTAGCCTGCAGTGAGAAAGAAACTTTTTCCCGGAGCTGCTGGCACTCCTAATAAAGGAATCTTTTGAGTTAATTTCACAGGGTATGTCGTGTTTGGGGAGCTGGGTCAGAACTTGCATTTATCCAATTTTGACTGCATAAATCTACCACTGAGTGGGTATCTCTAGTTAATTCAGCAATTAACAAAGGCTTACAATCTGTATTGGGTTGATGCACAATACCGAATCAAAACGTCGTATCGATAGTCACACGGGGAAGTTAAGTACAGGTAGTTCTCATTTAGTGACCACAATTGGCATTGGCAACTTGGTCATTAAGCAAAGTGGTCACTGAGCAAAACTGTGACTGTGCTTGCGATCTTATTTCAGCTTTCAGTTGCTCGACAATACCTGCCAAGGCGGTAAATGGGGGGGATTAAGTCATAAAGTTACTTTTTCATCACCGTTGCAACTTCAAACAGTCAGTAAATGAGGCCACTGCTAAATGAGGTCTACCTGTAGACCTCCTTGAAATTTTTGATTTTTTTTCAATGTGTTTCACTTAACATGATTGGAGTGGTGGGGTGGAGCTCTCGCCTCACAATCAGGAGGCTATAAGAGTTTGATCCTAGGTAGAGGCAGATATTTCTCTCTCTGGGCAGACTGAGAATATATCTGCTGAACAAAACTCTGCATTGGCGACTGGAAGAGCATCTGCTAGCTCCATTTAGTTGCCCAGACTCCACCCCGCCAGGGATTATGGGGTTGTTAAATGAAGATGATTTCACTTAACAACATTCTTCCCCCACAATTTCTGTGACTTCCAGAATCTTTCCCTGCTGGTCAAGCCAGAAGATTGGCAACATGTAGAAGACTATTGATTTCTGTGTGTATCATAGAATCAACCAGAAATTTTAATTTCCCCATAAACCCTCATTTAAGAAAATTAAATCTAATACTTGCACTGATCAGCTCTATTGATCTCCCAACTGGCAACATTTTCTTTATTTTTGCTACTTAGAAAAGGGATAGAATGAAGTGCCTTTCTTTTCTTTTCTTTTTTAAATACAAATAATACAAATATAGCACATATATACATCTAAATACAAAAAAAGAAAGACAAAAGAAAAAGGGGAAAAAAAGAATGTAAATTTAGACATGTCACCAAGAATTTGCATTACTGTTGCTGGTGGAAAAACGGGATATAAATGAAACAAAAAAAGGAATTGATTGTAAATTTGATAATGGCAGCTAGATTAGTGATGGCTAAATATTGGGGACGAAATTGGGATATTCAAAGAAATGACTGGTATCATGAAATTTGGAGTAGGGCAACAAATGATAAACTAACAACAGAAATTGAATTTAAAAAAGGGATGATCGAAGCAAACAATTATAATGAAATATGGGGGGATTTTATAAAATCAGTGTTGGTGGAAGGCAACGGGAATAAACCTACTCAAGAATATATGTTGTTTTGGACGGGATAAGGGTACAATTGGAATATATTGTATATCTTTTAGTTGTTATAGATGAAGAAATATAAGGGGGGGGGAATTGTCTCCGTGAGAGTGGGGGTGCCTTTCTAAAAGGATTTTTTAGCAGACATGCTCCACCGCAAATACAAATAGCATTATAGTTATTAAACATTAACCCAACCACAACCTAATCTAAGTCAGGGATTCTCAAGCTCAGCGACTTTAAAATCTGTGGACTACAACTCCCGAAATTTCTCAGCCAGCATTTTGAGAGGTGAAGTTCACACATCTTAAAAGTTGTCAACTTTGAGATATAATGATCCACCTTCAGGGCCATTGACTCAATCAGAATCGGTCTCTAAAGACCTTCCAAAACAACCATGTCTTCCTGAAACTTTGGAAGACCACAAAAAATGGGAGGCCTCTTTGCTTCTCCGAGAAGCTACCATGTTTCCCCAAAAATAAGATCCTGTCTTATTTTATTTATTTTTTTGGAACCCTGAAATAAGAGCTTGGCCTTATTGTCATGCGCTCAAAAGCCCGATTGGGCTTATTATCAGGGGATGTCTTATTTTGGGGGAAACAGCGTACTAATATCCCAAATGGGACAGTAAAACTACCAGGATTTCTCAGCCACTCACCTCTTTCAGCCGTTCAAAGTTTCTGCTGGCAATGACACACTGGCAACCGTGCCTGCAGGAAAATGTCCCAAGATCAGACAGAGAAGTCAAGGAATGCAAAAACTTCTTTCTTTTTACTTTAAACTTTTAGGGTTTGTTTTTTTTTAAAGAAATGCAAAAGCAATTTTTTTTTAAAATTTGATTTATATGCTGCCCTTCTCCGGAGACTCAGGGTGGCTTACAATTCGTTAAGCAATAGCCTTCATACTTTTGTATATTTATACAAAGTCAGCTTATTGCCCCCACAAACTGGGTCCTCAATTTATCTACCTTAGAAAGGATGGAAGGCTGAGTCGACCTTGAGCCTGGTGAGATTCGAACTTACAGTAATTGCAGACAACTGGATATTAATTACAATGCATTAGTCTGCTGAGCTATCCAGGCTCAGCAGACTAATATCTGGGAAACTGCACTAATGAGGCCACACTTTGGAATACTGCATCCAGTTCTGGTCTACAATATAGAAAAAGATGCTGAGACTCTGGAAAGAGTGCAGAGAAGAACAACAAAGATGATAAGGAACTTGGAGCCTAACCATATTGTCAGGTTTCGATGCTATCTCAAAATAAATGAATTTCCAAACTGCCGATCTTTAAGGAAATTTTCTCTTTATTGAGCACAGCGATCTGATCCTGGCTCTTTCACGGTCAGTACTGACCTTTGTCCCCCAATCCCTCTCTTTCCGATCCCCAATTCTCTGCTTCTCATTGGCTATCTTCCAAGTCACTTTTCTGATCCCTTCTTTGTCAGATCACAGGAATGTCTCCCCCCCTCCCATCTCCGGGAGACAGAATCTTCAAAGGGATTTAGTAGGCAAAAGTTCAGGCTTCTCCTCTCTTTATTATATGTCAGTGCTGGGACGCTGACACATACAATGAATGACTGAGGGAACTAGGTATGTCTAGTCCCGTGATGACGAACCTACGGCACGCGTACCTGAGGGGGCACACAGAACCATCTTTACGGGCATGCAAGCTGTCGCCCGACTCACCTGTAGCTGCGCATGAACGCGTGCCCCAGCTGGTGTTTGGGCCTCCGGTGCACATACGCACAATTCAGGAGACTCAGCTGGTCTTCAGAGCTCTCCCCATGCGCATGCACGCATGTTTGCACATGTGCGCGAGAGTACTGGTGCAGAGCGTGTGCATGCGCAGACGGCGCCCACGCATGTGCATTGTGCGTGTGAAAACCGTGCACATAGGCAGATGGTGGAATTGCACACGCAGCGCACGGGGTTGCGCAAAAGCCGTGCGCATGGGGAAGGAGCCAAAAGCACGCAAAGTGTGTACCTGTTCAGCCAGGGGTGGGTTCTAAAAATTTTTACTATACTCTGTGGGTGCGGCTTATTTTGTGGGCGTGGTTTGATGGTCATGTGACAATTCTTTAGGATTTAGCAGAAGTACTGGTCCACCAGGCTTTTAACTGCTTGCAGAGCTGTACCGGTCTACTCATTTGTTTTTGGAGGCACCGGTCTACCCATTTGTTTTTGGAGGCACCAGTCTACTCATTTGTTTTTGGAGGCACCGGTCTACTCATTTGTTTTTGGAGGCACCGGTCTACCCATTTGTTTTTGGAGGCACCGGTCTACCCATTTGTTTTTGGAGGCACCGGTCTACTCATTTGTTTTTGGAGGCATCGGTCTACCCATTTGTTTTTGGAGGCACCGGTCTACTCATTTGTTTTTGGAGGCACCGATCTACCACCACACTGCCTTTTAACAGAGATCAGCTGTAGGGCGGCCCTTTGAAGCTCCGCGGCAAGAGTTTAAATAGTTTTTTTCCTTCTAGCCGATTAGCTGGGACGCGGGAAGCAGCAATAGATTGGGGGCGGGGCCAAATAAAAGATAAGAATAACGCGGGGGTGAGTGGGAGGGTCCAGCTCCCAAACAAAGAGAACCGGTTCGGTGACGTCTTATCGTCACTGCTACCGGCTCAGCCGAACTGGGCCGAACCGGGAGGAACCCACCACTGTGTTCAGCTCTCGGTGAATAAAAGGTTTGCCACCACTGGTCTAGTCTAACAAAGAAAAGGACTAGGCGAGATACGATAGCAATATTTGAGGGGCTGCCACAAAAATAGGGAGTCAGCCTGTTTTCCAAAGCACCGGAAAACAGGACAAAGAAGCAACGGATGGAAACTTATCAAGGAGAGACCCAATCTAGAACTCATTTTCTGGCAGTGAGAACAATTAATCAATGAAACAGTTGGCCTCCTGGAGTTATGGGTGCTCCATCGCTCGAGGTTTTCAAATAGACTGGACAACCATTTGACCAAGCTGGTTTAAGTCAGGGGTCTGCAACCTTAAACACTCAAAGAGCCATTTGGACCGTTTCCCACAGAAAAGAAAACACCGGGAGCCACAAAATCTGGGTGGGCGTGGCCAACTCGATGTCACTCACTTCCACCAGTCACATGACCCTTCCTTAGCCACGCCTACCCAGCTGGTCATTAGGGCAGAGAACCAGTTGTTAAAAAACACAGGGAACCACAAAAACCTTTTGACATCTCTCTCTCCCCTCCCTCCCTCCCTCTCTCCCTCCCCCTCTCTCTGTATCTCTCTATGTCGCTCTCTCTCCCCCTCTCTCTGTATCTCTCTATGTCGCTCTCTCTCCCCCTCTCTCTGTATCTCTCTGTCTCTGCCCTGGCTGCTTCTCCATCCCCCACCATTGCCCTTACCTTCTCAGGCCAGGCAAGGAGTGACTGGGAGGGGAGGTCAAGGGGCGGGGCCAGCCAGTGGCGGGATCACCTGACAGGGAGCCACAGCAGAGGGCCCAAAGAGCCGCATGTGGCTCCAGAGCCATAGGTTGCTGACCCCTGGTTTAAGTCCTCCTGCCTTGAGCAGGGGGTTGGACTAGAAGACCTCCAAGGTCCCTTCCGGCCTTAAGATTCTACGTTCTACGAAAAAACAGTGGGACAGCAGTGGGAGATGTTCTCGTCTCAACCGAGAAGAACACATTCGTTTGCCCGAAAACAAAATGCCAGCTACCCTGCCGTGGAAATGGGGAAGATAAAAATATTCCTGTTGTGGCCCCGCCCTCTGAGCCTATCTCATCGGAGGAAGAAGGCTCCGAACATGAGGGAGAGGAGTCAGCCAGGCCTCCCTCTCCAGGCCCCTCCCCTCTGGCACTGTCTCAGGTGCCGGCCGAGGGAGAGGAGATTAGCCAGGAGCCAGGTGTCTCGGATGAGAGCGAAGGAGAGCCGTCATTCCTGGATGCACGCCAACGAAGGCATGATAAACGGTTGCAGCAGTTAAGGAGGCCTGCTAGGGATTAGAACTGAGTCACTGGACCACACCCCAGAGACTATATAAGAGAGGGTGGTGGCTGGTAAAACTCCGTGACGAACAAAAACGAACTTTGGCTAGTCACTTGAACAACGACTGAAGCTGCCGAAAGGGATATTGTTTTGCTGGACTATTTGCAATGCGTATGTAATTTTATGTTATCTGTTGCAGTAAAAGCTCTTGGCAGACGGTGCTTATATTGCTGCCAAGTTTGAGATAACGACCTGTGTGCGTGCCAAGTACTTTCTTAACCCTCGGCTGGCTGTGTTTGTGTGTGTGTGTAGACGGGGACAGATCAATTCCAGAGCCTTTTGCTAAGATCAAATCAAGACTTAGAAGATCCTAGCTGAAGATCCTGAAAGAAATCTTGCTTCTCCTTACCTCATCAGGATCTCAGCGATGCGGAATCCAATACCAGAGCCGCCGCCTGTGATGAAAGCCACTTTTCCTCTAGAAAAACCAGAAGAAGGGAGACGTCTGAAATCAGGAGCTACCAACACGGTTTGCTTATTGATATACTTATTTATTTGCCACCCAACACCCAACAACTCTGGGTGGCTCCCAAGTGAAAAAGCATTAAACACTGGAAAGGAAATTCCAGGATTCACAAAATTAAAGGAGTAAAAAAAGTTTTAAAAAAGGAAATTGAATCATATTCTTTACTCCAGGTTACTTACCCAGACAATTAGCACTTCTTAAATAGAATCTTAGAAAGTAGAAAATGAGAAAGATGGCAAAACTGGACAGGAATGATTTAGAGCCGAGGTGGTTGCAGTGGTTAGAGTGCAGTCCTTCAGGCTACTTCTGCTGACTGCTATCTGCAGTTCGGTAGTTCGAATCTCACCAGCTCAAAGTTGACTCAGCCTTCCATCCTTCCGAGGTGGGTCAAATGAGGACCCAGATTGTTGGGGAGCAATAGGCTGACTCTGTAAACCGCTTAGAGAGGGCTGTAAAAGCACTGTGAAGTGGCATATAAATCTAGGTGCTATTGCTATTGCTGTAGTTGATTGGATGTTGCATTAGGAGCCCTGGTGGCACAGTGGTTAGAATGTGGTATTGCAGGCTGACTCTGCCCAAAGTCTGGAGTTCAATCCTGACTGGCTAAAGATTGACTCAGTCTTCCATCCTTCCGAGGTGGGTAAAATGAGGACCCAGATTGTTGGGGGCAAGAGGCTGACTCTGTAAACCGCTTAGAGAGGACTGTGAAAGCACTGTGAAGCGGTATATAAGTCTAAGTGCTATTGCTATAGTGCTATTACTATTAGATTTATATTCTACCCTTTTTATGTAAAACGCAAGGCAGGGGGCATATCTACTGTTGCTGCCTATTTTCCCCAGAACAATCACCCTGAGAGACGGGTTGGGCTGAGAGCGAGAGTGACTGGCCCAAAGTCTCTCAGTCAGCTTCCATACTAAGGTGGGACTAAAACTCACTGTCTCCTGGCGATTGGCTCAAAATCACCCAGCCAGCTTTCATGGCTAAGGCGGGACTAGAACTCCCAGTATCCTGGTGATTGGCACAAAAGTCGCCCAGCTGGTTTTCATGCCTAAGGGAGGACTCGAACTCGCTGTATTGCTGTATTGCATCATACTGTGTCCTGATTGGCTAGCTCTGTGGCCAATGTCTTTAAGAGGGAGCTAGAATCATGGTTTATTCTCTCTGTTGCTCGCTGCTGCTCTCTACCACTCACTGCTGTTTTTGCTACTGTTTGCCAAACCAGAAGAACTGTGAATGACTAAGATGTATGGTAAGAAGACCTTGTTATTGGAATATCCCTGGACTGACGTTTTGACTATCTACCGCTTCATCTGTGTATGACCTGGACTGTTTATTGGACTTTGCTTTACTTTTTCCTAAAAGTAAAAGTATATCACAACTCGGTGTATCTGTGTGCTGACTGTGATTATTCATAACTACTCCCAGACGTTTTCATGTGCACACCCTTGCTACCCAAGGGTTACTCTGCATATTCCTTAACATCTCCTGTCTTTCTTTCCAGGAGCTGTAGGTATCTTACAGGGGAATCTCTATTAGTCTATCCCCACAATAATCCTGCAAGGTAGATTGGACTGATAAGTGTTTCCATGACTGGCAATAACCTTCCCAATCCTTAACTACCGTGTTTCCCTGAAAATAAGACCTTGTCTTATATGTTTTTGAACCCTAAAATAAGCGCTTGGCCTTATTTTCGGGGAGGTCTTATTATTTTGGGGCGCATGGAGCAAGATGGGGCTCCTCTTGCCGTCTTACCTGATTTCCAGCTCTGCATTTAAATATTTTCGGGGAGGGCTTATTTTCGGGGGGGAGGCTTATTTTAGCGCATGCGCTCAAAAGACCGACTGGGCTTATTATCAGGGGAGGTCTTATTTTCGGGGAAACAGGGTACACCAGCTCTCTCGTAGCTAACTTGTATTTTAAACAAACAAGGTGGGATAAGGTGAAATATTACAGGAGAAAAAGGAGAATTTGGGATGACATGATAGCAGTATTTTAGTATTTGAGAGGCTGCCACGAAGAGGAGAGTGTCGACTTATTTTCCAAAGGGCAGGACAAGAAACAATGGATGGAAACTGATCAAAGAGAGAAGCAACCTGGAATTCAGGAGAAACTTCCTAAGAGTGAGGACAGTCAACCAGCGGAACAAGAAGTTGTGGGTGCTTCATCAATGGAGGTTTTTACGAAGAGACTAGACAGCCACTTGTCTGAAATGGTATAGAGCCGTGATGGTGAACCTATGACACATGTGCCACGGGTGGCATGCGGAGCCATATTGGTGGGCATGCGAGCGTTGCCCCAGCTCAGCTCCGGCAAGTGAATCTGATTTTCAGGCCTTCCGGGCCCACTGGAAGTTGGTAAACGGGCCGTTTCCGGCCTCCGGAGCGCCTCCGAGGGGTGGGAAAGGCCCGTTTTCGTCCTCCCCAGGCTCCTAGGAAGCCTCTTGAGCCTGGGGAGGGTGAAAAACAGGCCCACCGGGCCATTGCGTGCCAAAAGCAGGGGGAGTGTGCAGGGGGCTCGCGCACGCATGTGCGGGGGGGCGGGGGGCATTGAATAATGGGTATGGGCACACGCGCACACGAACCCCTCACACTCCCCCCGCTTTTGGTACCCGACGGCAAAAAGGTTAGCCGTCAATGGTATAGGGTCTCCTGCTTGAGCAGGGGGCTGGACTAGAAGACCTCCATGGTCCCTTCCAGCTTCATTCCATTCCACTCCACTCCCTTCCACTCTCCATTTTCCCTATTCCCTATTCCCTATTCCATTCTATTCCACCCAACCAGGTTTACGGGAACCTTAAAGAGGCCTAGCAGCTTGGGAATACTTACTCGAGGATGTCAGGCTTGAAGATATATGAATATTCCGGAAGGCAGTCATCTGTGTCCACATCAGGAGGAGGTTCACAAGCAAAGCCCGACTGAGCCATGGGTAGTTAGCTGGTTCTAGAGGAAGCAAGGCAGGGTCACAACCGATCCTGAGATGGGGAGAAAACCCGCAATAGGATTATGGTTTGTCACACGGTCAAGCAGGTGTTCAGACTCGATTTGGCATTTCTGTCTACCTATCGAGTCCTTTCCAAGGACCCGGGATAGGTAGATGGGGATGTTTGATGGTGTTAGAAGTATCATTGCAGGATTTAAGCGGTCCTGAGTAAAGCTGCCTTTTGCAATTGACTGATGGTGAATTTGTCAATGCCGATGGTATTCAAATGGTGCTGCGAATGTTCCGGGATTGCATCCAATGCGCCTATTTTATTGGCACTACCTTTGCTTTCTTCTGCCACAGTTGTTCTATTTCTATTTGAGGTCTTTGTATTTTGTTACCTTGTTTTATCTATCTGTATCTGTATCTGTATCTGTATCTGTATCTATACCCTGTTTCCCCCCAAAATAAGACATCCCAATAATAAGCCCGGCTTATAATAATCGGGCTTTTGAACGCATGGCAATAAGGCCAAGCGCTTATTTTCAGGGTTCAAAAAATATAAGACAGGGTCTTATTTTCGGAAAAAGCAGTATCTATCTATCTATCTATCTATCTATCTATCTATCTATCTATCTATCTATCTATCTACCCTGTTTCCCCCAAAATAAGACATCCCCTGATAATAAGCTCAATCGGGCTTTTGAGCACATGCCAGTAAGCCCAAGCGTTTATTTCAGGGTTCAAAAAAATATAAGACAGGGTCTTATTTTCAGGGAAACACGGTATATATATAATTATATTCATTTGGCAATTCGAATCTCTAGTATAGGCCTCCTGCGTGAGCAGGGGGTTGGACTAGATGACCTCCAAAGTCCCTTCCAACTCTGTTACTGTTAAATGCAAGATTGGATTGGTTTGAAGGTGAAAAAGGAAAATCGAATTTGTGCTGCCTCTTATCTCCATTTCTTTCAAAACTCAAATAACAACCTCTGCAGCAAGTAACACAGGTCGCAATCCTCACCTTTCACCCAAACAGGTTTTCAAGCTCAAACAGATGTTGTTGTTTTTTTTAAAAAAAAAGTTTTACAAAATTCTTTTAAAAATTAGTTTTTTCTCTCCTTTTTCGAGGTCACCAACCTTGGAGAAAATGTGTAGGGCAGCTTCAGGAAGGGGAATCCTTGGAGGAAAAGGATCCCCAAATTCCAGCTCTCTTGCACAACAAAAACCTTTTTTTTTTCTTCTCTTGCAACAATAGGAATGTTGGAGCCATAGAGGAAGGAAGGAATGGAGAAGGATCTTCCAGGCATTGGACTGAAGGAAAGAATGTGATGCAATCGGTTGTCTTTACAAGAGTGACACTTGCAAAACAGTCAGAGTGGTTTGAGCAGCTTTGCAAAAAGGAGAGGGGAAGAGATCCAGAAATTCAAGCTAAACTTGAATACTTTATTGGGCCAAGAGTGATTAGACACACAGGGAATCTGTCTCTGGTAAAGAAGCACTGAGAGCATACATGCAAAGCAAACAAGAGAATAATAAAAATAGAGAAAGTCATCGTTAAGTGAAGAAGCAAAATTGCTCTGGAGCTTTAGACTTCAAACTGACAGTACCTGGAGACCGCAGAAGAGAAGAGAAAGAACTGGAGAAGATAACAAAATAAAAAGACCTGCAAATAGAAATAGAACCACGGTGGCAAAAGCAAGCAAATGCAGTACCAATAGTAATAGGCGCCTTGGGTGCAATCCTAAAACATCTGGAGCACCACTTGAACATCACCGGCATTGACAAATTCCCATCAAGTCAATTGCAAATGGCAGCTTTGCTTGGAACAGCTTAAATCCTCCAATGATACCTCTGACACCATCAAACATCCACATCTGCCTGTCACAGGTCTTTGGAAAGCACCCAATAGGTAGACAAAAATGCCAAATGCCAAGTCTGAACATCTGGCTGACCATGCAACAAACCATAATAACAATACCAATAAAAGAGTCAAGTAAAGAAGATAATAATAAGGGTAAATAACAATACTACAGCCACACTATGTGGGTTAATAGACATTAGAATTAGAATTCTTGATTGGCCAAGTGTGATTAGACACACAAGGAATTTATCTCCGGTTCATAAGCTCTCAGTGTACATACAACAATAGTGATAGATCACGATCATAGCCGTTGTAAAAATACATTCATCATAAAACATTAGATACAACACTTAGTGATCGTCATGGATACTAAAGAAGCAATCGACATAAATCATACTAAGATACTAATTAAAACAATATAAATCGTTAAGATACAAGCAACGAAGTTATAGTCACAAGAAGATAAGGAGACTGGGCAATTGGGAAGATGAGAATAACGATGGTAATACTGCCTTTCTACGATAGTTTGACAGCGTCGTGGGAATTATCGATAGTTGTTTAGCAGAGTGATGGCCAGAAATGTCCCGTTTGCCAAGTTGGCAAACGGACCATTTTTGGACTCTGGAAGATCTCCAGGCAGGTGGGGAAGGACATTTTTGCCCTCCCCAGACTCCTAGAGGGCCCCTGGAGGCTGGGGACAGCAAAAAACAGAACTTCTGGTCCCACCGGAAGTTGGCAAATGGGCCGTTTCTGGCCTTTGGAGGGCCTCCGGGGGGGGGGAGACCATTTTCGCCCTCCCCAGACTCCTAGAAGGGCTCTGGAGCCAGGTGAGAGAGAAAAACGGGCCTTCCCCACCACCCACCCGTGGCCCTCCAGAGGTAGGAAACAACCTGTTTCCCTACTTCCGGTAGGCCCAGAAGGCCCAAAAATCAGCTGGCTGGCACATGCATGTGCGGTGGAGCTGAGCTCGCGTGCCCACTGATATGGCTACGCGTGCTACCTGTGGCACGCGTGCCATAGGTTTACCATCATGGCCCTATAGCGCCCTCCTAAGGGGAGGAGTTGGAACAGTTTATATCCAGGATGGGAAGGGTCTGCAGGTATCTTCTCAGCCTTCTTCCTGACCTTTGCAATCTACAGGACTTGCATGGAAGGCAGCCTTGTTGCAACTGTTCTTTCTGCAGTCTTGACTCTCCGTCGGACTCTGTACCTGTCCTGTTTGGCTGCTGTACCAAACCAGACAGTTATAGAAGTACGAATCAATCATTCCTCTGTAAAACTGTTATCAGCAGTACCTGCAACAGTCTGAACTTCCTAAGTTGATGCAGGAAGAACATTCTTTATTCTGCCTTTTTAATGACAGTTCTAATGTTAAGCACCCATTTCAAATCCTGGGAGATTATAGAAACCTCACCCACCACCCACCCAAAAAAAAACACCAGGAGGAATTCTCTTTGTCCCTCTGCCTCCTTAGGAAGAAATTTCCAATCACTTCTTTTTAAGGTAGTGTTTTTTAAAGGATGTTGGAGGATTCCTGGGGGGTCTAGGGTTCTGGGAAAATCAAAATTATTTGCCAGATATTGAAGACACGCGCGAACATTGCAAACTATGTGACTCTTCTCCATTCTTGTTCCAAGGTGCTTTTTCTGGAGGCAAATGGACTTTCTTGGGGTTTCTTTTTTCTTTGAAGACGTTTCGCTTCTCATCCAAGAAGCTTCTTCAGCTTACAAATCTTTCCATTCCCCACCATCCAGTCAGAGCTGAAGAAGCTTCTTGGATGAGAAGCGAAACATCTTCAAAGAAAAAAAAAAAAACAAGACAGTCCACTTGCCTCCAGAAAAAGGACCTTTCGGACAAAGGTGACCTAGATGACTGAGAATCTATACAGACTTTCTTCTTATTCTTTTTTTTTTTTAAAGACAGGGTTTTCCATGGGGAAAAAAAATATTTACGTTAGTATCTCACAGGTTGAATACTGTTTTTTGCAGGATGCAATCCACAAATAGTTTGCAAGTGTGTCCATTTTAATGTTGCATTTAATGAACACTTATGTCTATATCATCCACCACCACTACTACCCCGTTGCATAGCCAAACTCTTTGGGCGTCCTCCAAAAGAGCAAAAAAAAAAAAAAAAAAAAGTTTAAGAAACAGCTAATTTTAAAAAAGACGAAGCAGCTGTTATTCCTGAGAAGGCAATGAAGCTGCTGGGATTCCCGGGGGGCGGGGGGGGACGGGGACAGGGGGAGTGTCGAGAAATCCCCTTCTTTTTGCAACCCCAAATCGATTTCCCTGGGGGAGGGCAGCCTTGCCCCTTCCTCTGCTAGGGTTAAGAGGCTGGCCGACCCCCACCACGTCGCGCACCTGGTTGGCAATGGAAAAGAGGACGAGAGTCCATGGTTCCCCACCCAGCGGAGGGCGCCAGGTTGCAAATGCAAAAGCTTTTCTGAGCCCCGTTCCCGTTCCTGCCCTCTCGCCCTCCCGAGGTTCCTGGGCTGATACCCCCGCATGCAGTGGGGAGCCCGGAAAAAGGGGGGGGGCTCCACACCCCGCCCGGGAATTGCACGAGCCTCTTTTGCCTTCCATAGAGACAAATGAGCTGGGACTACAACTCCCCTTATCCCCACCCGCGGTTGCAACATACAGTGGGAGTTGCAGCCCCAGCAACGTCAGAGGGTTGCAGAGGGTTGCAATTAGGGGTGCTTTGCCCCGCTCCTCAATTCCTCTTTCCCAATATTGCCGCCCCCCCAACAATTCTGCCCTTCCCAACTCACCTCTCGTCTAAGCAGCTTCTCAGCGAAGTCGAGCTTGCTCTCCGGTGCGCCTGCGCGCTGGGTTGAAACCCAAAGCATGCCGGGAATTGTAGTTCCTTGTTTAGAAGCCTAGGAGGCGCTCCGTTCAATGGGACATCCTAGAACAGGGGTGGGCAATTGTAGGAGGCGGCGAAGAGGAAGAAGAAAGAAGGAGGAGCAGGAGCAGGAGCAGGAGCAGGAGCAGGAGGAGAAGAGGAAGAAGGAGGAGGAGGAGGAGGAGGAGAAGAGGAAGAAGAAAGAAGGAGGAGCAGGAGCAGGAGCAGGAGGAGAAGAGGAAGAAGGAGGAGGAGGAGGAGGTGGAGAGGAAGAAGAAGAGGAAGAAGAAGGAGGAGGAGAGGAAGAAGAAGGAGGAGGAGGAGGAGGAGGAGAAGAGGAAGGAGGAGGAGGAGGAGGAGAGGAAGAAAAAGGAGAAGGAGGAGGAGAAGAGGAAGAAGAAGGAGGAGGAGGAGAAGAGGAAGGAGGAGGAGGAGGAGAAGAAGAAGAGGAAGAAGAAGGAGGAGGAGGAGAAGAAGAGGAAGAAGAAGGAGGAGGACGAGGAGAGGAAGAAGAAGAAGGAGGAGGAGGAGAAGGAGGAGGAGGAGGAGAAGAGGAAGAAGAAGGAGGAGGAGAGGAAGAAGAAGGAGGAGGAGAAGAAGAAGAGGGAGGAGGAGGAGGAAGAGGAGGAGGAGGAGGAGGAGAAGAAGAAGAAGAAGAAGAAGAAGAAGAAGAAGAAGAAGAAGAAGAAGAAGAAGAAGAAGAAGAAGAAGAAGTCGTCTTACTTACAACTGGGATCTGGAGGATTACAACACCTTCAGGAAGAAGACAAGAAGAAGAAAAACAGGATTTGGGGGAAGAGAAAAGTGCAGTTGGTTTGCGGTTTTATCTGTACAAAGTTTAAGCATTTTCTCAATGTTGTAATAATATCACCAACGAATAAGGAACTGAGGTTTTGCACCCAGATTAACAATAGGTAGCCATTTTTTTTAAAAAAAATTAACATTGGATATTCATGTGATAGGGACGCGATGGCTCAGTGACTTAGACGCTGAGCTTGTCGATCGAAAGGTTGGCAGTTCAGCGGTTCGAATCCCTAGTGCCGCGTAACGGGGTGCACTCCCGTTCCTTGTCCCAGCTTCTGCCAACCTAGCAGTTTGAAAGCAGGTAATAAAAAATGTAAGTAGAAAAATAGGGACCACCTTTGGTGGGAAGGGAACAGCGTTCCGTGCGCCTTTGGCATTGAGTCATGCCGGCCACATGACCACGGAGACGTCTTCGGACAGCGCTGGCTCTGCGGCTTTGAAACGGAGATGAGCACCGCCCCCTAGAGTCAGGAACGACTCGCACATATGTGCGAGGGGAATCTTTACCTTATTCATGTGATATTAAAAGTAATCTTTAAAAAAAAACCCACAGGCTCTTGCATTATTTCAATAATGTATCACTGTTTATATATTTAAAGAAATGTGTCCAGAAGCAGAAAGAAGAAAGTATTGCAAGACAAAGTTCAGGTGCAAACAGGTAGCGTGGAAACAAGGACATCTGAAACGAGCTTTCGAAATGGAGGGTGTTGCTGAGACAAGCAAACATTTGACCTTGATTCCACTCAGCACTTCCATCCAAGGACAAACACACCCACATGGCAATCTCTTTCTATCTTGTCCCTGTAGTGCTGCCTTAATCTCATTTGTGTATTATTTATTTGCTTTTTATCCCACCTTTTTAACATTTTATTAAATTTACCGTTATTATATTAAATATTAGATTTATTATTGTATTTATGATAAGGTTGATAACTCAAATCGTATGCCCAGTCTATGCAAGAATCAGTTTCACATCATCCTTAACTGCGTGGGCGATATTTTTTTTCCATCTTAATCCAGCAGAGCCCACACAGTGGTGAAATCCAAATTCTTTTACTACTGGTTCTGTGGGCGTGGTGTGGCTTGGTGGGCTGGCAAGGGAAGGATATTGCAAAATCCCCATTCCCACCCCACTCCAGGGGGAAGGATACTGCAAAATCCCCATTCCCTCCCCACTTCTGGGGGAAGGATATTGCAAAATCTCCACTCCCACCCCACTCCAGGGGAAGGATACTGCAAAACCCCCATTCCCACCCCACTCCAGGGGAAGGATACTGTAAAATCTCCATTCCCATCCCACCCCAGGGGAAAGATACTGTAAAATCTCCATTTCCTCCTGATCAGCTGGGACTTGGGAGGCAGAGAATAGATGGGGGCGGGGCCAGTCAGAATTTTTACTACTGGTTCTCCGAACTACTCAAAATTTCCACTATCAGTTCTCCCAGAACTGGTTAGAACCTGCTGAAACCCACCTCTGCCCTCGCCCCGATGTTCTCTCACGGCGCACAATTGCAAATCAGCCGTTTTGTTACCAGCTCTGAAAGTTGTCTTTTTTTCCTCTCTTTAGTGGTTTTCATGTGACCTTCTCGTTTATGAATATCATGGGATGCAAGTTTTCATCTCAACATTATTATTATTTTTTTAAGGACTTTCTTCCATTTCTATTTTTTTTTTTTTCCTGTAGGAGAAGGAATTTGAGTCTGACTGATGCAAATGTCCACGCCAGCTTTGTAAATGGAGCCCTTTTACTTACCCCATTCTCCTCTCCGGCGAGGAAGCTAAAGTAAACCAGGGTGGATTTGACTTAAATCGAGTTGATTTAAATCACAATTTAAATCATGATTTAAATCACTAGTAAAAAGGCTTGATTTAAATCAACTTGATTTAAATCATAATTTTTAAAGAGCAACTGTCATCTCTGCTATTCCTTTGACCCGCTGTTGACTCACCGATAGTCCCAGTGTTGCAGAATATACAGCCTCCTGCTACATAACTAAGCTCCATTTCATGCTGAATAAACTGAATTATTTATGTATCTTAAATAGAAAACTATCTTACGATAGATTTTTACCCCAAAAGTTTTTCATTAAAATAAATTTGATAAAAATCAAAAAAATCCGATTTAAATCAAAAAAATCTGAATTTTTTTATTTTTTAAAAAAATCATTGCTTTTTATCCACCCTGAAGTAAACTAGCGTGACCCATAATTTCTAACCTCTGGAAGGACTGATTTGGGTTGGGTTCTTTTTGCCCTAGGTGACCCCAGGTAAGTAAAGCTTTTGGAACGGAGACGGGTTTCCTGGAATGTGACTTTTGCCCCTTGTGACTCAAAACTGAAGACAGCAACAGAACACATCTGTTTGATGGTTTATGGTACCTAACATCCAATGCCTGGGTCAGGTGTTGAGGTGAATCTGCATGAAGGCATCCTGTCAGCGGAAAGCTGTTTTCTCTCTTATTTGCTTGGCTTTTGTGAGTTTTGAAAATGGGGTCTTCTGTAATTTATTTAGTTTTTATTTAGATGTTTTTTAATCCCACCTATTAGTTTATAAATCACACAAGATGCTGAAGGTATCTAAGATCTAACTCCTTCCTACTCTTGTTTTCCCCACAACAACAACAACCTGTGAGGTGAATTGGGCTGAGAGAAAGGGACTGGCTCAAACTACCCAGCTGGCTCTTATGTCTAAGGTGGAACTAGAACTCCCAGTCTCCTGGTGATTGGCCCAAAGTCACCCAGCTGGCTTTCATGGCTAAAGTGGGACTAGAACTCCCAGTCTCCTGGTGATTGGCCCAAAGTCACCCAGCTGGCTTTCGTGCCTAAAGTGGGACTAGAACTCCCAGTCTTCTGGTGATTGACCGAAAGTCACCCAGCTGCTTTCGTGCCTAAGGGGGGACTAGAACGCCCAGTCTCCTGGTGATTGGCCCAAAGTCACCCAGCTGGCTTTCATGCCTAAAGTGGGACTAGAATTCCCAGTCTCCTGGTGATTGGCCCAAAGTCACCCAGCTGGCTTTCGTGCCTAAGGTGGGACTAGAACTTCCAGTCTCCTGGTGATTGGCCCAAAGTCACCCAGCTGGCTTTCGTGCCTAAGGTGGGACTAGAACTCCCAGTCTCCTGGTGATTGGCCCAAAGTCACCCAGCTGGCTTTCGTGCCTAAAGTGGGACTAGAACTCCCAGTCTCCTGGTGATTGGCCCAAAGTCACCCAGCTAGTTTTCATGCCTAAGCAGGACTAGAACTCACTGTCTCCTGGTTTCTAGCCTGCAACTTTAAGCACTAGGCCAAACTGTTCCTTCTAGATATGGTATATTTTAATGCTGTAGTACCAGTTGTATTTGTGGTGGGATGATGATGCTGCAGAAGATACATGGTCCTTATACAAACCGGTTGGGGTGGGGTGGGGTGGATGAAGCTGGGAACTTTGTATCAGCTTTGAAAAACTGTCCAAGAGACTGTGAAACTGATTAGATCAGGTTTTCAGGGAAACTGATGATGAAACCGACAGGAGAATAAGGACCATGGAAAAGAGAGACCGCTAAATCAGTTTCCAGCAGGAATTGATAGGTTAAAAAAAGTCTGATTTAAAACAAAACAAACCCTTACTAAATCTAATTCAGAGGATAACTGAACTGTGCTCTGCTGGAAAGAAAAGGGAAGGGAAGGAAAGGAAAGGAAGAGAGAAGGAAAGGAAGGGAAAGGAAGGGAAGGGAAGGAAAGGAGAAGGAGAAGGAGAAGGGAAGGAAGGGAAAAGGGAGGGAAGGGAAGGGAAGGGAAGGGAAGGGAAGGGAAGGGAAGGGAAGGGAAGGGAAGGGAAGGAAAGGAAAGGAAAGGAAAAGGGAAGGGAAGGGAAGGGAAGGAAGGGAGAAGGAAAGGAAAGGAAAGGAGAAGGGAAGGAAAGGGAAGGAAAGGAAGGAGAAGGAAAGGAAAGGAAAGGGAAGGAAAGGAAAGGAAAGGAAAGGAAAGGAAAGGAAAGGAAAGGAAAAGGGAAGGGAAGGGAAGGAAGGGAGAAGGAAAGGAAAGGAGAAGGGAAGGGAAGGAAAGGGAAGGGAAGGAAGGAGAAGGAAAGGAAAGGAAAGGAAAGGAAAGGAAAGGAGAAGGGAAGGGAAGGGAAGGAAGGGAGAAGGAAAGGAAAGGAAAAGAGAAGGAAAGGAAAGGGAGGGAAGAGAGGAAGGAAAGAAAAGGGAGGGAGGGAAAGATTGCAGATAAAGTATTAATACCTTTCTTCTTTTGAATTAAAAAACAGCCATTCAAATACTTTCTTCATCTTAATAAATATCCCTGTGATACATGCCCCACTCCTGAAGCCCACTTTCTCCTAGAGAGAGGGTGAATAAGAATTAAGGGAAAAAACTAATTTTTTTTCTTATCCTGGCAGTCCAGATAAGTCAAGGCGGACCTTTCATCCACTCACAATGATGGCAGAAGAAATTAAATATTTGGTGTGTGTTGGGGGTTTGTGTGTGTACTGGAGTGTTGCAACGCCAGCAGGCTACAGGTGAAGATAAAACGAGACCTTCCTTCCCAACACAATGTTAGAAATACCCCCACAAAATTAAAATTGATTTCTTTTTAATGAATACCCCATTAAGAACCGTACTCCCGAAAATAACAGCACGGTCCTGGACAGCTGGCAAAACGGGCATTGGAAGAGGCCTGGCACAGTCTTCTGCCTTGAGCAAAGTCTTGGCACATGGTTCGCCTCCTCTCAAAGACCCCCGAGATTTAAACCTGTGATGCACAGGCTGAAAAACACCCGATCTTCCAGGAAGGCAATAAGTGAGTGAGCCCGAGGTAGTAGATCCCATGTCCGGAAATGGGAGAGGCCACGTCATGGTTCATACATGACCTTGTGATCACAACAATCCCAGTCAATCAGCTCGTTGCTGCGAAACCAAAGACTGATTTCTCGCTGCGCCGTCTCCACCGAGTCGCTGGCATGGACGACATTCCTGTTTGTAAGGGGAAAAAAGGGGCACGAAACATTCGGTTTGGTCAGGGCATCACTGTGTCTGTTCTCCAAAAGCTAAGAAGGATGGGACCAGGTCAGAAATTGGATGGGAGACTAAAATGGGGTGCCAAGAATCTTACCTGGACAAATGCATAAAGTTTTCTTGGCAAGGTTTTTCAGAAGTGGTTTTGCCATTGTCTCCTTCCTAGGGCTCAGAAGGAGTGACTGGCTCAAGGCTACCCAGCTGGCTTTGTGCCTAAGGTGGGACTAGAACTCACCATTCAGGTAATTGGCCCAAAGTCACCCAGCTGGCTTTCATGCCTAAGGCAGCACTAGAACTCACCATCTCCTGGTGACTGGCCCAAAGGCACTCAGCTGGCTTTCATGCCTAAAACAGCACTAGAACTCACCATCTCCTGGTGATGGGCCCAAAGTCATCCAATCGGCTTTCATGCCTAAGGTGGAGCTAGAACTCACGATCTCCTGGTGATTGGCCCAAAGGCACTCAGCTGGCTTTCATGTCTAAGGCAGCACTAGAACTCACCATCTCCTGGTAATTGGCTCAAAGTCACTAAGCTGGCTTTCATCTAAGATAAGACTAGAACTCACAGTCTCCTAGTTTCTAGCTTGGTGCCTTAACCAGGACACCGAACTGTCTTTTATCTGAACACAGAAGTCCCCAATCAGATATCCTGAGCTCTTGATCACCAACCCTCTTGTACCTGCTAACGTGGATGCTGAAATCACCCCGGACAGTGCCTGGCTTGGCTTCAGCCGGGTTGGTCTCTCCCACCATGGCCCTGGAAGTCTTGACAACGTTGTAACCTTCCCACACCTACAGGTTATAAGAGGAGAAAGGGCAAAGCTGTGTAATTTGACAAAAATGAGGAAGAGGAAGAATTGGATTGAATTTAAGATGCACCACATATGTAATCTATTTTGTTTATCGCTGTAGTTCCTTCCTTAACTTTATTACAGTCATCCACTCCTAAAACATGCATACATACATACAGTTTGTGTATGCAAGGGCTCTATCTGTCTGTCTGTCTATCTATCAGCTAGTTATCATCTGACTGTCTGCCTGTCTCTGTCTATCTAGCAATAGCAATAGCACTTATATACCGCTTTACAGTGCTTTACAACCCTCTCTAAGCGGTTTACAGAGTCAGCTTATTGTCCCCAACAATCTGGTTCCACATTTTACCAACGTCAGAACGACGTAAGGCTGAGTCAATCTTGAGCTGGTCAGGATCAAACTCTTGGCAGTTGGCATAATTAGCCTGCAATACTGCATTCTAACCCACTGCGCCATCATGGCTCTATCTATGATCTACCTATCAATCTACCATGTATCCATCTAACTGTTGATCTATCAGTCATCTGTCTGTCTCTGTCTCTTATCTATCTATCTCTATACTATGGTATCTATCTATCTATCTATCTATCTATCTATCTATCTATCTATCTATCTATCTGTCGTCCATCCATCCATTCCTGTGTGTCTGTGTCTGTCTGCGTGTGTGTGAGTGTGAGGGAGAGAGAGACAGAGACACATACACACACCAGAGACAGAGAGAGACATAGACAGAGCCACAGAAAGAGACACACAGAGAGAGACAGACACAGAGACACAGACACACACACACAAAGACAGACACAGAGAGAGAGAGAGAGAGAGAGACAGAGACAGAGACACAGAGAGAGACAGAGAGACAGAGAGACCAAGAGAGAGAGAGAGAGAGACAAGAGACAGAGAGACAGAGAGAGAGACAGAGTCAGAGAGAGAGAGACAGAGACACAGAGAGAGACAGAGACACAGAGAGACAGAGAGAGAGAGACACAGACACAGACACAGACACAGACACACACACACACACACACACACACACACAGAGACAGAGACACAGAGACACAGAGAGAGGCAGAGAGACAGAGAGACCAAGAGAGAGAGAGAGAGAAGAGACCAAGAGAGACAGAGAGACAGAGAGACAGATAGAGAGACAGAGTCAGAGAGAGAGAGACAGACAGAGACAGAGACAGAGACAGAGACAGAGAGACTTTACTCCTGAAATGAAACTGGATATTCTAACCCTCTCCAGTATCGAAGACAACAGGACCAGTATAGAAAATCACTTTACCATGGCAACGACGGGCCCAGAGGTCATGTACTGAAGCAGATCGTGGTAAAACGGCTTCCGGCGCAGCTCGTGGTAATGTTCAGCCAGGATCCCTTCGGTGGCCTGGAAGGGAAGGAAGTAATTGTGAGCTAGTCCAGACCAGGAAATATGCAAAAAATATGGAATGATACATAATTCCCACAGCAGAAGAACAGATGATAGAGGCAGTAAAGTTGGCACAGATGGCAAAATTGACAGTTTTAATTAAAGAGAAGAATTCATCAAGTTTTGTTTCCATTTGGAAACCACTTCTGGATTTTGTGCTCAGAACTGGGGGGGAAAAAAACAACACCCCGAAATTCTAATTGTAGATTAGAATCATTTTGCTGTTTTAGAGATGGCTCAGAAGATCTAGAAATGTAAAAGCAAAAGATTGAGGCTGGTTTTTTGTTGTTGTTTTTTTTTTTGCATTCTACTGCACTGAAAAAAATTCTGTTTTTTTATCCCTCTCTTTTTTTGACACTTTTCTTTCCGTCTTTTCCACTTAGCTTTTGTTTGTATTTGAATTTCACTTTGTCATAAACTTGAATAAAATCAGCCACCCCCCAAAAAAGGAAAAAGAAAATTGGTCATGCTCCCCCTTCTCGTGAAAATGGCACCCCCGATTTCTCATCTCCTCCCCCAGAGCAGATGAGGGAATCAGAGCTTCTTCTTCTTCTTGTGCCATATCCGTCATCGGACGTTGGCAATCATGTTGGCGATTTTATTTTTATCAATAGCCACATGAAAAAGGGCTGCTTAGTTTTGTCCAAACTGGTCCCTTAGATTTTGAAGCCATGATCTTCTTCTTCTGCCTGGACCTCGTTTGCTTTCAATCTTTCCCTGGAGGATTAAGTGAAAGATGACGCATTTTTCCGGGTGTCGCATCCCATGTCCAAAATATTCTAACTTTCGCTTTTTAATGGCTTTGATGATTGGCTTTCCCAGGTGGCTTATCACCTCCTCCTTTTTGCTTTTGCCAACCCAATTTATACGTAACAGCCGCCTGTAAATCCACATTTCAAATGCTTCTAGTTTCTTCAAGTGGTTTTCCGTCAGAGACCAACTCTCTACTCCGTAGAGCAGGATAGAAAAGATGTAACATCTGACAAGCCTGATTTTCAGTCTTCAGTTTTATGTCGTGACTGCAGAAGACCTTTTTCAATTTTGAAGAATGCTGTTCGAGCTTTCTCTATCCTTGTCTTTACTTCACTGGTCATGTCCCAGCTTTCATGTAAATTAGAACTGAAGTACGTGATCCCTTCGACTTTTCCTAGTGGTATTCCTTCCGAATTTATCAGTGGTAAATTAATGGGTTGTTTGCTGGTGACCCTGATCTTGGTTTTTGTTCTGTCCCCCTTCCTCACACAGGCAAACGTAATACCAAGCACGCCTGCCAATATTTTATTAGGTAAACAGATTAGAATTCTTGGCAGAGCAAGGTTTTGGCAGCAAACTGCTGAATGCCTGCCAAGACAGGTTTCACTCCCATAAAGCAGAAGAGGAATTATCTTCAGTCCATTCCAAGAGCAACAAATTATCCATTATTATCCAGCAACAAATTGACAAGAGTTTAGTCAATGTTCAGTCCAAAATATATCCAAGCCGAATTTCAGAGAGCACGATGTGACTTTCAGGGTTTAACTTTGTCCGTCACAAAGCCTGAAGAGCAATCCCACCCAGTTTTATTTCTGGTGGGGCGTGGCTCCGTGACTCAGCTCAATCTCTGGCCCTCCCACACCTCTTCCGTTGCTGTGCACGCTTCTCCCTCTGACGCTGCCTGGGATCAAGCCAGGATTCATCCTCCTCGCTCCCTATCAATTGGTGCTCCAATATGCCTTCCTCCTGGCACATTCCAGGCTGTTTCTCCTGGCCTTCCGATGAAAACTGAGGTATTGCCAGAAAGGAGGGTCCTGGAGAGGGAGGCCTTGTCAGTTCCTCCCCCTCACCTTCTGAGTCCTCTTCCTCTGTTAGGACAGGCTCGGGAGTCGGGGTCACAACAGTTTTTGAGGTGTTAAGCTTCAAGCTGTATTTTTCCGATATTTCTGTGACTCTGTTGATGAGGAGCTGAAGGTCTTTATGCTTACTGGCAAGCTGAACTGTTATCATCAGCATATCTTAAATTGTTGATCCGAACACCGTTTACTATGAGGCCAGCATTGGTGTTTTCCAGTGCTGTGTTTAAGATTGACTCAGAGTAGATGTTAAACAACAGCGGAGACAGAATACAACCCTGTCTGACCCCCCTCTTCGTATTTCTGCATCATCTGAGTATTTTTCGGCCGAGTCTCACATTTGCTACCTGATGCCAATACAGATTCTTTATGATTCGGATGTCTTTGTCATCTAGTCCCACTTGTTTCAGGATTTGTAATAGTTTGCTGTGTCTTATTTTATCAAATGCTTTTTCAAAATCAATGAAGCACATGGATGGAAAAGAGTCGCATCTGACAAGCCTGGTTTTTCAGAGCTACAGGTTTTAATTGGTGGGTGCTCGTGCAAACAGGTCTCAATTATCTTATAAAGAACGGTTGCAGGAACTGGGTATGTCTAGTTTAATGAAAAGAAGGACTAAGGAAGACATGATAGCAGGGTTCCAGTATCTCAGGGGCTGCCCCAAAGAAGAGGGAGTCAAGCTATTCTCCAAAGCACCTGAGGGCAGGACAAGAAGCAATGGGTGGAAACTAATCAAGGAGAGAAGCAACCTAGAACTAAGGAGAAATTTCCTGACACTTAAGAACAATGAATCAGTGGAACAACTTGTCTCCAGAAGTTGTGAATGCTCCAACACTGGGAGTTTTTTTAAAAAGAGATTGAACAACCATTTGGCACAAGGGTTTCCTGCCTAAGCAGGGGGTTGGACTAGAAAACCTCCAAGGTCCCTTCCAACTCTTCTCTTCTCTTCTCTTCTCTTCTCTTCTATACTATACTATACTATACTATACTATACTATACTATACTATACTATACTATACTATACTATACTATACTATACTATACTATACTATACTATACTATACTATACTATACTATACTATTCCCTATTCTATTCTATTCTATTCCTATTACTCCTATTCCTATTATTTCTAATTTTAATTCAAGAGGCAACTGGACTTTCTGGGGGGGGCGTTTTTGAAGAAGAGACTGGACAGTCACTTGTCTGAGATGGTATAGGTTCTCCTGCTTGAGTAAGGGGCTGGACTAGAAGACCTCCAAGGTCCCTTCCAGATTCTATTCTATTCTATTCTATTCTATTCTATTCTATTCTATTCTATTCTATTCTATTCTATTCTATTCTTTCTATTTTCTCTATTTTATTATTCCCGATGCTTACCTGGAGCAACTTGAGTCCCACCAGTTTAAATCCCCGTTTCTCGAAGCGTTTGATGACATCTCCAATCAGCCTTCTCTGGACTCCGTCCGGCTTCACTGCGATCAACGTGCGCTCCTGCACCTCACCTACGCCTGCCAAGCAAAGAAAGGGCTGTAAGTTGGCACCAAACAGTCTTCCTCCTATCACACCCACCTGGGGGTATTGAAACCCAACCTGAGGAGACCACCCTGATTTCTGGGTGATTTAGAGCTGACAAAAAGAAGGATTTTTTTGTTGTTGTTGCAAGGAATGGATTTGAACCGCGGAACTCCCTGCCACAAGATGGCAACAAAGCGCCTGACTCGGAAAGAAGCTTTGACGAATCGGTGGGAGGTTTCTAGTCATTACAGCCAGTGCTTATTATTGTTATTATTAAATTTAACTACGGCTCAAAGAATCAGCCACAATTGGTTAGGTTTCATCTGCTATTCTAAGCCATAAGCCATGGTTCACGAAGGCTGGTGATGGGATTCACGCATGTTAAGTCACAGAAGGACAAGCCACGTTCAAGTCCTGCCTGGAGTTTGCTAGTTCATTCATTCATTACAGACCAGGGGTCTCCAACCTTGGCAACTTTAAGCCTGGCGGACTTTAAATCCCAGAATTCCCCAGCCAGGGAATTCTGGAAATTGAAGTCCGCCAGGCTTAAAGTTGCCAAGGTTGGAGACCCCCGTTACAGATCATCTTTGACTTACGGCCACAATGGGGACCAGAATTTCTGTGGCTAAGCAAGATGGTTGTTAAGTGAATCACACGGTTGTTAAGTGAGTCCAGCTCCCTTTAATTGTCTTTGCGTGTTGGAAGCCGGCTGGGATGGTCGCAAGCGGTGATCACAGAACTGTGAGGATGCTACAACAGTCGTAAGCGCAAGGACCCGTCGTAAGCCACGTTTTCATTTTCCAACGGTCGCTAAACAAATGACTGTAAATCAAGGACCATCTATAATTCATCAATTCATCATATTTATGCTGTTTCCAGCTACTGGCGGTTTGGTTCCAGGAATACAAGGCTGAATTGATCTTTGAAGTGATCCGGCACACCTGTTTTTCAACCCTTGGCGGCCTCATTAATTTAGCAGGCATTCGCTTCTATTTAAAAAAATGGAAAGTCAATGCTCACGCCGGTAAACAAGATGCTAGACCTCAGCGTTCTTAGCCAAGGCAAGGTGGCTCCTTTACATGGAAAACGGCAAGAGATTTGGAAGTTGATCCCAAAGGTGCTTTTTCGAAAGGCAACTGGATTTGGTTTTTCCTTAAAGACATTTTGCTTCTCATCCAAGAAGCTTCTTCAGTTCTGAAGAACTAAAGAAGCTTCTTGGGTGAGAAGCGAAACATCTTCAAAGCAAAAGAAAAAAGTCCAGTTGCCTTTCGAAAAAGCACTTTTAGGACAGCCGTGCCCTGGATGACTGCGAATCTCCATAGATATTTGGAAGTTGAGCTGTCTTGTAACTTTGAACACCAGTTCTATGGCAAATTAAAACCACTATTTCTCAACCGTGGCAAATTTAAGATGTGTGGACTTCGGCTCCCAGAATTCCCCAGCCAGCAGAGTTGAAGCCCACACATCTTAAAAGATTGCCAAGATTGATGAACGGTGGATTAAAGCAATCCGATTCAGTGGGAATTTCACAGGTGTCGCTTTCTCGTCCTTCCCTTATTCCTGCTTTTCGGGATCTCGTACTTTCCTCGTCTTCGTAAAGGAAGGACCGACACAGCTTCACAATCCTTGAACTTCAAGGAGCTGGGGAAACCTCCCCCCCCACCGTCTTGCTTTTTGAAATCCTGGGGAATCAAATTGCCAATCATTAAATTCAGATGATCCCAGTTTATGGCTCTCTTGAGTCTTTGAGGTCAGCAAAGGTTGGCTGGACATGCTCCAAGCACACTGTCTGATTCCTGGTGATTAATTTGCTCTCTGGCGGTTGCCTGCAAAGACACCTGGCAAGGCGAAATTGTGTGTCTCTGCAAGCAATGGGGGCCGCCGAGGCTTTGCGATTCAAACTCTCTCTCTCTCTGTGCGCATGCGCACGCATAAGCCATTCTCTAGGGTGTTGCACCTGTTTCTATAGCTACTGTTCCAGATCATCACATGGTAAAATGTCTGGGAAGAAAATGTCCTTTAAGGGGAAACACAGCAATACGAATGAAAAGTGGGATTCGGTCCATGAGGCTGCATCAACAGAGGGATAGAATCAAGATCACGTGAAGTGTTAAGACCACTTTATAAGGCCTTGGTAAGGCCACACTTGAATCCTGCATCCAGTTTTGGTCACCACGATGTAAAAAAGATGTTGAGAGTCTAGAAAGAGTGCAGAGAAGAGCAACAAAGAGGATTAGGGGACTGCAGGTTAAAACATACGAAGAACGGTTGCAGGAATTGGGTATGTCTAGTCTGATGAAAAGAAGGACTAGGGGAGACATGATAGCAGTGTTTTAATATCTCAGGGGCTGTCCCAAAGAAGAGGGAGTCAAGCTATTCTCTAAAGCCCCTGAGGGCAGGACAAGAAGCAATGGGTGGAAAGTAATCAAGGAGAGAAGCAACTTAGAACTAAGGAGAAATTTCCTGACTGTTAGAACTATTAATCAGTGGAACGACTTGCCTCCAGAAGTTGCGAATGCTCCAACACTGGAAGTTTTTAAGAAGATGTTGGATAACCATTTGTCTGAAGTGGTGTAGGGTTTCTTGCCGAAGCAGGGGGTTGGACTAGAAGGCCTCCAAGGTGCCTTCCAACTCTGTTATTCTGTTCTGTTCTGTTCTGTTCTGTTCTGTTCTGTTCTGTTCTGTTCTGTTCTGTTCTCTTCTCTTCTCTTCTCTTCTCTTCTCTTCTCTTCTCTTCTCTTCTCTTCTCCTCTCCTCTCCTCTCCTCTCCTCTCCTCTCCTCTCCTCTCCTCTCCTCTCCTCTCCTCTCTTCTCTTCTCTTCTCTGGTCCCTTCAAGCTCCCTTCCAACTCTGTTATTTTATAAAGTTTGCAGGTGGGATCTTGGGGTGCAACAGGTGTCGTGTGCTAGAATTCATTAATAAGACCCAGTTGGAAAGGTGACCATCATGGGCTATTTGATTTGATTTAGAAGCCTGCCCAGCTCCAAACTTATTCTGGGTGGTTTATCTAATTCAAAAAAGAACATTTGTATATATATATTTTTCCAGACTCAGAGGTAGAAGGGCTTTGAGCACTACACTACTTTAATATCATTGACCCAAGACAAAACCAAATAATGGCCTTAACATGTGAACTAAGCCAGGACTGGTTTACATGGCTTCAGGATTGTGGGCTGGGTGAGCTCAAGGGCTAGGAGTTGTAATCCATGGCCCGTGACTGTATATTGTACACAACTGGCCAAGTGTCCTTCATTCAATGAGTCACAGTGAAGCAAAGATGCTTTGGTTGAAGTCCATCCGTGTTTCATCAGGAGATACTAGGTCCAATTTAGCAGTGTTTTTGAACTGGCTTGTTGGTAGTTGCGAAGTCATGTCCGACCCATCGTGACCCCATGGACAACATTCCTCCAGGCCTTCCTGTCCTCTACCATTCTCTGGAGTCCATTTAAGCTCACGCCGACTGCTTCGGTGACTCCATCCAGCCACCTCGTTCTCTGCTGTCCCCTTCTTCTTTTGCCCTCCATCGTTCCCAGCATTAGACTCTTCTCCAGTGAGTCCTTCCTTCTCATTAGGTGGCCAAAGCATTTGAGTTTCCTCTTCAGGATCTGGCCTTCTAAAGAGCAGTCAGGGTTGATCTCCTCTAGGACTGACCGGTTGAATCGCCTTGCAGTCCAAGGGACTCACAGGAGTCTTTTCCAGCACCAAAGAAGATCTCCAATGTTAACATTCAGCACTGATTTGATCGAAAAGGAATCTTCATGCTTGAGAACTTGAGAATGACTGCTAATCCGTGATTGGACTAATTCAGTGTGAACTAGTCCAATCATGGACTAGCAGTCGTTCTCAAGTTCTGAGCAATTTTGCTCAAGTGGGAGCAAATTCAGTTCAGTGTGAACTACTCCAATTCCCTAGGTCTAACTAATGCGAATTCGTTCATACATCACAGCACAAAAGCATGGTTTATTTTAAGTAAGCGTAGTTGAAACACTAGGTTTCATGCAGCTTATCTTATCTAACTATCTAAGTATCCACCTGATGACTTGACTCAAGGGGTGAATTCAGCTATTGTCTGACTTGTATGTGGCAAACCCTTCAGGGGATTATTTTCCTGGTCTCCCAATTTAAAACTTCCTAAATGGTGGCTTAAGAAGAGAGGTTACAACAGCATTATTCAAGAGGATGGTTTCCATCATCGCAGCCGAATTCTACAGAACTGACATAGTCCAATACTGCTGAAGGTTACTTGTTGGACTCAAACGGGTTTCTCTTTAGGATGTTTTGAAATAAAATGTGAATTTGATCAATTCTCGGGAAAGAGGGAAAAACAGTTGAAGTGGTTGACCGATGCCCTCTAACAATTTTGAAGTCATCAATGAAAAAAAAGAAGTAAAGTGAGAACGGATCGCCTAGTCAGTTCCCAAGACTTTGAAAAAAAAAAAAGCAGTGAAAAGCATAAAGCTTTATGTTCCAAACTTTTTTTTTTATTGTCCCTTGTTTTCCCAGTGGTATTAACTTCCTGGTGATGGTGTATAAGTCTGGAAAGCAAAGAAGAGAGATGCCGAATATTACCGTATTTTTCGGAGTATAAGATGCACCTTCCCCCCCCCCCCCTAAAAGAGGGTGGAAATGTTGGTGCATCTTATACACCTAATACAGCCATTTTTGGCCTCCCGAAGCCCTGCCCCTCTCGTTCCATTTTTGCAAAAAACAGGCCTGTTTTCCGCCCAATTTTTGCAAAAACGGGGGCATTTTTGCCCTCCCCCAGCCCCCAGGAGCACTCTGCAGGCCTCCCAAACCTTCTGCATACCTCATTTTTTGCAAAAATGGGTGAAAAATGACCCATTTTTCAGCTGATTTTTGCAAAAAATGGGGCACGCAGAGAGTTTGGGAGATCTGCAGAGTGCTCCTGAGGGCCAAAGTGAGCAAAACCTTTTTTTTATTACTTACCTCTTCGAAATCTTGGTGCATCTTATACACCAGTGCATCTTATAGTCTGAAAAATACGGTATTTGAAAGGCAGGGAAGCGTAACCGGAAAGGATGAGGCTGGGAAGAGTTTATTAAGTTTAACTAAGTTTAACGTCATGTTAAGCTATGTTGAAACGTGCAGCTTAATGGCATCATGTAAACCACGGTTCGCAGCTCAGTATGTACACTAAGCTTACTCAATAAGCTGTAATTAAAGAAACTTGGGGTTTTAAGCACCCGGATTTTGCTTGGGAATTGTACATGGCAGGATCCAAGTTTAACCAAAATAAATAAATTGCGGCGTTGCAAACAGAAAGAACTCAAGACGAACATTAAAGGAGGACATCTTTAATTAAGAGTGGTGTTTTTCAACCTTGGCAAGATGTATGGACTTCAACTCCCAGAATTCCCCAGCCAAGGTGCATGTAGGCTGGTGGGGGAATTCTGGAAGTTGAAGTCCACACTTCTGAAACTTGTTGACAATGAGAAATACTAAATGAGAGGAATAAGGATACTGGTGTGATTTGTGCCTGTGATTTTTCTCCCCCGATTATCCTCCTTCGGGTTGAAGTTGAAGAGGGCGGTCAGGCTGGCTAAGGCTTGAATATGGAGACCACCAGGAGATCCCAGCTTTGCTAGCTAAAAGGCAGAGTCATTGGCAAAAGATCCCAGAGGAAGCCTTCACAGCACAACCAGCAAACACAGTTGTGCCAGCAGGGCTCCCCCTTGCTTGGACAAGTGGTGGAATTCAATTTTTTTTACTACTGGTTCTGTGGGCGTGGCTTGGTGGGTGTGGCAGGGGAAGGATTCTGCAAAATTCCCATTCCCTCCCCACTCCTGGGGGGAAAGATATTGCAAAACCCCCATTCCCACCCCACTCCTGGGGGAAGGATATTGCAAAATCTCCATTCCTACCCCACTCTGGGGCCAGCCAGAGGTGGTATTTGCCGGTTCTCCAAACTATTCAAAATTTCCGTCACCGGTTCTCCAAACTGCTCAAAATTTCCGCTACAGGTTCACCAGAACCTGTCGGAACCTGCTGAATAGCACCCCTGATCTGGATTTGTGGGACGACCATCCAGGTAGGCTGATGCCACCCTGAATTCGGTAGCCTTTTTCAAATTGCAAAGTACCGTGATTCTGTCTGTAGGGCTGCCCTTGCGGAACCTGGAATCTGACAGGAAGGTTCATCAGTGCTATGGGCTGACCCTATGAAACAGGCCCGCGGAATGCCCAACTTTCACAATCAGCCTTGCTCAACCTTGCCTGTTTCTAGAGACGCCCTTCAACTTGGGAGAAAAGAGCGTGCCCGGTGACCGGTCCCCAGAAAGCGATCCTCAGCAATGTCCAGGGCACCTGCACCTGCTCTGGAACAGGGGTGTCCAAACTTGGCAACTTTGAAGACTTGGGAATTTCAAATCCCAGAATTGGGGAATTCTGGGAGTTGAAATCCCCAAGTCTTCAAAGTTGCCAAGTTTGGACACCCTTGCTCTGTCTGGAGGATGGGAAGCTGGGAAAGCAAAATACCACCCGAGGCCATCCAAACTGCCCCCTCTCCACCATCCCCGAAGGAACCTCTTGCCAGATGTGCCCGGCCAAAGTTTCCTTCCAAAGAGATGCCCCAACCGGGCGCCCCCCATTCAGAGATGCCAATCTGCCTCGGGCGCAGCGCTGCCTTTCGTCTCCTTTGCGCCCAGGGCGCGCAGCCTTTGGAGAGAAAGGCAGGGAGGGAGGGAGGGAGGAAAGGGCTTGCCTGTTTCCCACGCGAGACCCGATCGCCCCCCCAAAGACCCGGAGATCCCCCTTCACTCACTCACCCGAGCCGTACAGCCGCGCTCCGGGAAGGCGAAGGCAGGGCGCAGCGGCCAGCGGCTGGAGGCTCCCCAAGCGCCAATGTCCCCGCGCCAGGCAGCGCTGCAGCACCCCCATGCCTGCCTGCCTCCCTGCCGAGCCGGGCAAGAGAGGGGCCGGCCGGGTTTATAGCCTCGGGGGCCGCTGCTCCGGCTTCTGCAGCAGCCCCCTTGGCTCCACCCCAGGGCCGGCGGGAGGGCTGGGCGGAAGGCTGGGGGCTTTCCTTAAAAGAGACCGACTAGCTGTCCGCCCAACCCTCCTCCTCCTCCTCCCGAGCGCAGCCGGAGCCAGGCGCGCTCCCGCGGGCTCTTGCGCCCAGCCACCCCGCGGAGTCATAAATTGTAGTAGCAAAGCAGGGCTTAAACAACTTCTTCTTTCCATATGAAAGGAGTCTGGGACACGAGATGATGGCCTCCCCCCCCCCCGTCTCTGTTTTGGTCATTTCGCCATTAAAAACACTGGAGGCAAAAAAGGGCATTTTTTTTCTCCCATCAGACGGAAGAGTTGGGCGCGATGAATTGAGCAGAACCGCAGATGACCATTAGGGGCCTCCCCCTTTAAAACAAAGGGTGCCCTCCAGAAACAATCCATACAAGTAGCAGTGACACCATCGGCTGCACAAAGGAAAGGAAAAAGGAAAGGAAAGGAAAAGGGAAAAGGAAAGGAAAGGAAAGGAAAGGAAAAGAAAAGAAGAAAAGAAAAAAGGAAAGGAAAGGAAAAGAAGAAAAGAAAAAAGAAAAGAAGAAAAGAAAAGAAGAAAAGAAAGAAAAAAGAAAAGAAAAGAAGAAAAGACCAGATCTCCTTCCATAATTTCAGACATATTTGTCTGAAGTGGTGGAGGGTTTCCTGCCTAAGCAGGGGGTTGGACTAGAAGACCTCCAAGGTCCCTTCCAACTCTGTTATTCTATTCTGAAAGCTTATGCACCGGAGACAAATTCCTTGTGTGTCCAATTACACGTAGCCAATAAAGCTATTCTATTCTATTCTATTCTATTCTATTCTATTCTATTCTATTCTATTCTATTCTATTCTATTCTATTCTATTCTATTCTATTCTATTCTATTCTATTCTAAATTTTGTTTCCCTGGTCCATACAAAGCCACTAGATCAGGGGTTTCCAACCTTGGCAACTTTAAGACTCATGGACTTCAATTTCCAGAATTCCTCAGCCAGCTTAGCTTGGAGGTTGGAGACCCCTGCACTAGATACCTTCAAGGAGCTCCAAGTAAAATAATCCATAGCTTATTACTGGTTTAGGAAATACAGCCACCGCTCTAGCCTTGTGTGCAAAATTAAAACTATTACTTCCGAGAGCTGAAACGTTCCACCCCCAAGCCTGGAAAACAGACTACTAGACGGTCCTTCCTTTTTATTAGCGGCTCCGGTACTTCCTTTATTTACCATCCTCATTTCCTCCATGCAGGAGTGTTCGATCCTAGGGAAGAGGCAGATATTTCTCTCTCTGGGCACAATGGGAATATATTTGCTGAAAAAAGATCTGCATTGGTGACAGGAAGGGCATCCGGCCATTAAACGCTCTGCTAGCTCCATTCAGTTGCCCAGACTCCACCCTGCCAGGGATTATGGAGTCGTTAAATGATGATGATTTCCTCCATCCAAATCATATTTCAGATTGGGATCTGCGTGGGACAAGAAGCTCCATATGACACCCAAATCTGCAGCCCTTTAAGTCTTCCTAGTCTTTGGGCCCTCCCGTAACTTCTGAATCTCCAAACTAAATGGTATCTGCGCTGTATTCAAAGGAGTATAATTCAGGGGTTTCCAAATTTGGCAACTTCTCCAACGCTGGGGAATTCTGGGAGTTTTTTTTTTTAAATTTGATTTATATGCCGCCCTTCTCCGGAGACTCAGGGCGGCTTACAATGCGTTAAGCAATAGCCTTCATCCTTTTGTATATTTATACAAAGTCAGCTTATTGCCCCCACAAACTGGGTCCTCAATTTACCTACTTTAGAAAGGATGGAAGGCTGAGTCAACCTTGAGCCTGGTGAGATTCGAACTTACTAATTGCAGACAACTGGAGTTAAATTACAATGCATTAGTCTGCTGAGCTATCCAGGCTCCTTCAGCCTATGGAGTTGAAGTCCATAGGTCTTCAAGTTGCCAAGTTTGGAGACTTCTCATCTAATCAAAGAGATCTATGCAATATACGTAGATTGGAGCAGCTGAAAGTTTCTTCATAGGCCCTTAAGAATTGTATAGGTTTAACCCAGCGCTGACACACATTTGTACCATCCAATTAGTGAGGAGAGTTCCTGTACAGGTAGTTCTCAACTTAATATCAAAACAATTGGGACAAGAATTTCTGTTGCTAAGCAAAGCAGCTGTTAAGTGAGTCACTGCAGTTATTAGGTTATTTTTAGAAATAACTCAAGGCAGCAAACGTATTTCATGCTTCTTCCTCCTATTCTCTCCACAACAACCACCTTGTGAGGCGGGTAGGGTGGAGAGAGGGGGACTGGTCAAAATCACCCAGCTGGCTTTCATGCCTAAGGTGAAACTAGAACTCCCAATCTTCTGGTGATTGGGCCGAAGTTACCCAGCCAACTTTCATGCCTAAGGCAGAGCTAGAACTCCCAATCTCCTGGTGATTGGCCCAAAGTTACCCAGCCAACTTTCATGCCCAAGAAAAGACTAGAACTGAGACTTTCCTGGTTTCTAGGCTGGTGCCTTAGACTCTCTCATAAGGGTTTTACCAGCCATTCACTGGAGGAAATTTCCTGCATTAAATCAAACCATCTTTATCTTACCTTTCTAGAATAAAGTGCACACTTGATACCTTTAATCCTCCATACAGAATACGAGGGATAAAAATGAGTGGTTTAAGCACCAAAGCAAGCAGTGAATGATCAAGGAGAAAAAGACTGTCTTTATCTTATGTTGGGGCTCTGTGGGAATCAGCCATCGGGAGTGACACTTAATTTCACTTACAAACTGTTTTTTCTAAGTCTGTTGGAAGGAGAAGCCAGCCCAATGCAATTGGAGTCCCTTGTTGAGACGGGCAGCTACACAGAAATCAGATAATTTAACGAATAAAATCTTGTCTAGGCCAACCCACAAGATCTACAAGAGGAACAATCCACCAGTCCAAAATTTAGATGCCAGTCAGACCTTGAACCACAAGTTGTTGGGTTTTTTTCCCCCCAGGGCATTTCACTTTCTCCAAACCTGCCCACTGAACCCGGCTCCCCATCTGGCTGCGACCCAGAGCTTCAGTGTTGGGAGTTCGTTGCTCTTAGCACGATGACCCAGAGAAAATATTAGCATTGCCATCAAGGGCAGAAACTTTTGCCTCCCTCCAGGCGTTGATGTCTGATGCGCTCTTCAATTCTCATACAGAATTCCAGTCTGATTTTCTCTGCTTTCTCCAAAATTGCCACTTCCCCAGACTTCCTTCTTCCTTTATATTTCTTTCCTTTTCCTTCCTTCCTTTTTTCTTTCATCTTTCCCTTCTTTCTTCCTTTCCTTTTTCTTTCCTTTCTTCCTTCCTTCTTTCCCTCCCACTCCCCTCCCCTTTTCATAGCTTCTTTAAATACATATGGTTAATCCCTTCCTTCCTTCCTTCTCCTTCCTTATCTTCCTTCTCCTTTCCTTTCCATAGATTCTTTGAATACATAGTTAATTCCTTCCTTCCCCTTTCCTTTCGTTTCTTTGAATACATATGGTTAATTACTTCCTTCCTTCCCCTTTCCATAGATTCTTTGAATACATATGGTTAATCGCTTCCTTCCTTCCCCTTTCCTTTCCAGTTTCTTTGAATACATATGGTTAATTACTTCCTTCCTTCCCCTTTCCATAGATTCCTTGAATACATATGGTTAATTCCTTAATTCCTTCCTTCCTTCCTTCCTTTTCCTTCCTTATCTTCCTTCTCCTTTCCTTTCCATAGATTCTTTGAATACATAGTTAATTCCTTCCTTCCCCTTTCCTTTCCAGTTTCTTTGAATACATATGGTTAATTACTTCCTTCCTTCCCCTTTCCATAGATTCCTTGAATACATATGGTTAATTCCTTAATTCCTTCCTTCCTTCCTTTTCCTTCCTTATCTTCCTTCTCCTTTCCTTTCCATAGATTCTTTGAATACATAGTTAATTCCTTCCTTCCCCTTTCCTTTCCAGTTTCTTTGAATACATATGGTTAATTACTTCCTTCCTTCCCCTTTACATAGATTCCTTGAATACATATGGTTAATTCCTTCCTTCCTTCCTTCCTTCCTTCCTTCCTTCCTTCCTTTCCTTCTCTCCCTCCCTCCCTCTCCCCTTTCCTTTAAGCTCAGGTTTAGAATGGATCACAGCTAAACCAACGCAGTGAGGGATGGGGCACAAAACAACCTTATACTGAATCATTAAAACCAGAAGTGCTGGAGGCTTTTACCAGTAAACTGAACAAATATTTGCTCTCACCCAACACAGATGGGCTCTATCTACAAGGAAGACCACAGTCTCAATTTCTGGCTTTTTAAAACTCCCCAGTTCGGTTGTTTCCGCTCGTTTTCCCCAAATATCACCCCAACTTTCAATGAAAGCCAGTCCCTGATCCCTTACTGTTGACGTACAATGTAGTTCTCGAGTTACGACCAATCCCTTAGCGACCATTCAAGTTGCAGCCCACCTGAAAAAAAAGGTACACCGTCAAGCCAACAAAACCTGGGGTGCTCAGCAACCATTTGCAGTGTCTTGGACGTGGTGGTCACATGACCGCTTTTTAGGATGTTTTGGCAGAAAACTGGCCCTCCCTTCCCTTTTCTGGCAAAACTTCACCCGTTGGGAATTGCTGGTTTGCTTAACAATTATGATTTTTAACGACCGCTGTGGGTGCTTAACAACGACCACAAAAAACATCACAAAATCGGATCGCTCACATCACCGACCCGCTTTACCACCATCACAATGTACAATCACAATGGGCAGGCTTCATTATGGTCGTATGACAAGGACTAAATGTTGAAGCAACTCGCTCTCACTGCCTACTGTTCTCCCTGCTCCACTTTCTCGGTCCGTAACCATCTCAAGCTAGGACGACAACATTAGGTTTTTCTCAATATTGGTGTTTTAGGAGTGTCTAACCCCCAAACAGACAGCATACCGTTACCCCCAAAATAAGACATCCCTTGATAATAAGCCCAATTGGGCTTTTGAGTTCATGGCAATAAGGCCAAGCGCTTATTTCAGGGTTCAAAAAAATATAAGACAGGGTCTTATATTCGGGGAAACACGGTACTAAAAAGCAGAGACATCACCCTACCAATGAAAGTCCGTATAGTCAAGGCGATGGTTTCCCCAGTTGCAATGGATGGCTGTGAAAGTTGGACCATAAGGAAGGCTGAGAGCCGAAGAATGGAGGCCTTTGAACTCTGGTGCTGGAGAAGATTCCTGCGAGTCCCTTGGACTGCAAGGCGATCCAACCGGTCAGTCCTAGAGGAGATCAACCCTGACTGCTCTTTAGAAGGCCAGATCCTGAAGAGGAAACTCAAATACTTCGGCCACCTAATGAGAAGGAAGGACTCCCTGGAGAAGAGCCTAATGCTGGGAAAGATTGAGGGCAAAAGAAGAAGGGGACGGCAGAGAACGAGGTGGCTGGATGGAGTCACTGAAGCAATCGGTGTGAGTTTAAATGGACTCCAGGGGATGGTAGAGGACAGGAAGGCCTGGAGGAACGTTGTCCATGGGGTTGTGATGGGTCGGACACGACTTTGCAACTAACAACAAAAAACCTCCAAATATCAAAAACACAACTGGTTTCACCTGGCTCCAGACACTGTCCAAATATATCGGTGTCCTTGGTCGATCGATCCCGATAAAAAAATACGCACGGGGTAAACATTCAACTTGCAACTAACCAGCCTTTTCGCAAGCTGCTGATCCCATCCTCAGGCCAGGGACACCAAGGCCGGCTTTGGGGCCAAAATCCACTTACAACCATGGACTGAGATTGCACGTTTCAGCACCTGCAAGTCGAAGAATAAAGGCACGGAGAAAAAAATATGAACCCACAGGATTCCAAAGGTCCGGTCTGCCCAGAGCATCCTATTTGGAAACAGAAATCACCGGCGAGAAAAATCCAGAGCTACAGAATTAAAAATAAACCTAGAAGCATTGAAAGCCCAGCACTAATCAAAGAGCCTTGGTAGTACAGTGGTCTAAAGCACCCAGCTGCCTGCAATTATTGCAGGTTCGAATCTCGCCAAGGCTCAAGGTTGACTCAGCCTTCCATCCTTTCTAAGGTAGGTAAATTGAGGACCCAGTTTGTGGGGGCAATAAGCTGACTTTGTATAAATATACAAAAGGATGAAGGCCATTGCTGAGCACATTGTAAGCCGCCCTGAGTCTCCGGAGAAGGGCGGCATATAAATCAAATTAAAAAAACAACAACAAACTAATCCATAGCCAGAATTAATACGGCAGAGGGATTCAGGGATCGAAGCTGAGATATCTGTGGTTTAGTTTATCCATCTTTTCACTAAATGGCCTTAAGCATCTCACTCAGCATCCGTTTATCAGTTAGGACAGGGGTCTGCAACCTTAAACACTCAGAGAGCCATTTGGACCTGTTTCCCACAGAAAAGAAAACACCGGGAGCCACCAAACACTTCCCGTGCCTGGCTATTTCTTGAGTGGCCACAAAACTAGCATATGTAGTTGAATTAAATGTTCTGTTTTCTTCTGAAACTTTTCTTTTCTTGGCCTACCAGGGGTTGAAAATCTCAATAAATCATGTGCCGGCGGGTGTTGCACATTGGTGATTGAGACACATATTTTGAGTGACAGGGAGCCGCAGCAGAGGGGTGAAAGAGCCATATGCAGCTCCAGAGCCAGATGTGGCTCCAGAGCCGCAGGTTACTGACCCCTGAGTGAGGAGAAACAGAGTTTTCTGTTATTGGGCTATCACAAAGAAAAGCATGTCTTTTTTTTTTTTTTTTTTTAAAAACAGTATAAAATAATGCAGGATACAGGTAGTCCTTGACGTATGACCGCAATTGAGCCCAACATTTCTGTTGCTAAGTGAGATGTTTGTTAAGTGAGTTTTGCCTCATTTTACGACCTCTCTTACCACTTGTTTTAACGAAACAAGTTGCTTGCCCGAACCGGTAGTAAAAAAATGCTTAAAAAGTTAAAAAAAAAAAAAAGTTCTGACGATCAGCTGAGCGATGTGCAATTCTCAGAACTTTTTTTTTTTTAGTTTTAAAAGCATTTTTAAAGCATTTCTCAGGAACCAGTAGTAAAAAAAATGTTTAAAAAGTAAAAAAAAAAAAAAAGTTCCAACGATCGTCCGTCACTCAACTGATCGTCAGAACTCTTTTTTTACTACCGGTTCGAGCAAACCGGCCCGAACCGGTAGCATTTCACCCCTGATGGGGACCCTCCAGTGATAGCATCTGGATGTCCTGGGACCTGAGATCCTTCTATGAAAGTGAGGCTGCTGTTGTGATCTGCCCGTAGCCTGTGGAGCTGGCAGCGGAGTCGGACAGTGAGGAGGCTGAGGAAGAACATGGGCCAGTCCTGGAGGCTGCGGAAGGCCTGGATGAAGGCTCTGTTCCGGAGGCAGAGATGGGGCCAGGGCCATCGGGGAGCAATGCGCGGACTCCGGAGCCTCCAAAGGCTGACAGTAGAGAGGCGGAGGAACAGGAGGAGCCTGTTCCTAATGCACGCATGAGAAGAGCTGCCAGAAGGCAAGAGCAGCTCAAGCAAAGAGGACGACTCAGGAGTAAGGCCAAGAGATGATTGGCCCCTCCCATAAGGCTTAAAAGACCAGCAATGGCTCTTGGGCTCTTTGCCGGAAAACAACTGTTGATAGATTTGTTTCTTGTCTTGCTGCACTTATCTCTGGTCGGCGTCTTCTGCTTCTGAACTTTTCCCAGAAAAGCCTTTGGCAGGTTGCCTAATTAGACCAAGGTTGGTGATAAGGCTGAAGAATTGTGTTATGAAGAATTTGTTTTGAATTAGTTTGGACTACGCTTGAGAATGAGTTAATTCTCAGCTGTTCGAATAAAGTCTGTTTGTTTCGAACTGATTGCGTCTGATAACACCTACTTGGGCCTGGGTCACAACAGCTGCTTTCCCGTCTGTTTAAAACAACAAAGTAAGCATTTCTTTATTTCCATTAAGCACAGTTTAGTTATCACAATGGAATGACGAGGAAAATAAAAACAAAAACCACGGTTTTAAAAAAATCATAACAAAAGAAACAGAGGTCAGTCTGTTGGTCTCTCTCTTTCTCTCTCTCTCTTTTCCTCTGTGAATTTCCACCAAGGGCAGGGAGGGTTCAAGGCATTGTAAAAACAGAACCGGGGGTGGGGGGGGGAGGATGTTATTGGGGAGGGACCGTCCTTTCAGCGACGGGGGGAGAAGGGCAGGGCAGCAGGTGGAATGGCATGAAAGTGGGAAGACCCCCCTCAAGTATAGACTTTGTGGTGTTTCTGCCTCATGTTTGTTACACAAGACGAGTCACCGAGACCTGTAGGCTTGAATCAACACCACGGTATTTAAGACACAAAACACCCAGCCGGGGGGGCGGGGGGGGGGGAGAACACGGCCAGTCTCCGGGTTTCCGAGTCCCCTTGCGGGAGGATAGAGCTGCCGACTCAGCCGTTGAGGTCGAGATGGGAGGAAAACGGAGGAAGGGGCACGGCCTTGGCCTTCCGTGCCCTGACTTGCACGTGGGTGGGGGGGGACGCTCCACACCCACCCGGAAGGGCTTGTCGAGATCGGAGGAACAGAGGGCAGCGGCCACGCCAGGTCCACTCCTTAACGGGAGATGGGAAACGTCGAGTCCGTCGTCGTCATCGCCGGCGGCTACAACTTCACGGTCCCTGGGGGCAAACTGTCGTTGCAGAGTCTGTAGTAGCGCAGGTCGTTGACCAGCCTGTGCACATTCTGGGTGAACGATGGCAGATCCTGGGAAGGGGGAAGAAAACGGCAGAAGGAAGCGGGTTAGAGCCAGAGGAGGACCTTTGCTGGTTAAGCTCTGGTCAGCTGGAGGCTCGAAAAGGCTGCTTAGAATAGGAGCATTTCCCTGGTGCTCTCTGAGCTTGGTTGTTTTGTTGCAGACGTTTCATTACCCAACTATCATCAGTGCTAGAAGGGAGTGCGGTTTAGAGGAGGAGGAGAAGGAAGAGGAGAAGGAAGAGGAGGAGGAGAGACTGTGGAGACCTTGGTACTCTCTGAGCTTGGTTGATTTCTTGCAGACGTTTCATTACCCAAGTAGGTAACTTCATCAGTGCTAGAAGGGAATGGGGTTATTAGCACTGATGTCACCTAGCTGGGAAATAAAACATGTCTGCAAGAAAACAACTAAGCTCAGAGTCTATGGAAATCCTCCGTCATCCAGGTCATGGTTGTCCCAAAGATGCTTTTTCAAGAGGCAAGTGGACTTTCTGGTTTTCCTTTGAGCTGAAGAAGCTTCTTGGATGAGAAGCGAAACATCTTCAAAGAAAAAAAAAGAAAGTCCAGTTGAGCTACAAATATTCTCCTTTTATTGATTTTTTTCCATCATTTTTATGGCTCGCTTTTATTAAGCTTTTATTCTCCGAATATTTTCTTGTATTTAAGTCCCAGGGAGTCCAGACTCTACCCTGTGAAACTTTGGGACCAGTAAAATAGCAGATCTTATAAACAAATCCCTACATAATGGATTTCACACATCACACTGCCTCATCACATGGGCTTTTTGGTTCTGGCTCAGCATAATAGGAGGGATCCAGCCCCGGGGCTTTGTAAACTTAGTGTCAACTCGCAAAGCATTCCTCGCCTGCTCTTGAGTTGCCATAGGCAAGGGGGTTGGGAAACCGAGGAAACAGCACGGCAGCCAAAGACAGATGCACATTCCAGACTTCTCTCTCTCAAGGCTGTATCCCAGGGTTACCCACAGCGGCCGGAGGGGAGTGATCTCTACAATCCACGAAATTGCCAAATGTGATTGATGACACGCCCTGGGGGGAGGGGGGAAACAGGGTCATGATTGGAGCGTAAATTATGTGGCGCAGAGCTGGCTTCACTTGGGAACCTGCCGACATGAAGCTCCTAATAAATAACTGGATTTCTTTTGAAGCTTGGCTCGAGGCTCGTGATTTAATTAGGGCACCCGTCGAATCCTGACACTTAGTTTATGGATGAGTTTGATCTGTGTGAAGGCTTTGGTGGGAAAGAGGGCAGAGTATGATAGAAAATGCTCAGTTTTCAATAGGATCTTATCGGAATGTAAGTGCATTTGGGGAAGGCTACATTTACCAAATACAGCTGTAATCCTTGATTTACAAACACAACTGAGCTGAAAATTTCTGCCACTAAGCGAAAAGTTTGTTCAAGTGAATTTTTTGCCCCATTTTACGACCTTCCTTGCCACAGTTGTTAAGCGGATCATTGCAGTTGTTAAGGTAGTAACAGGGTTGTTAAGTGAACCTGGCCGCAAAAGGGGATCACGTGACCCTGGGACACTGCAACCGTCATAAATATGAATCGGCTGCCAAGCGCCTGAATTTTGGTCGTGTGATCATGGGAATGCTTCAAGCGTCGTAAGTGTGAAACGTGGCCCTATGAAAAACAGTCATGGCTAATTTTTTTCAGGGTGGCTGTAATTTCGAACGGTCACTAAACAAACAATGATTACCTGCAAAACCTCATAAAGGGTTGGCTTTTTTTAAAACTGAGGACATTTTGACTTTACCAGCCTCCACAGAAAAGCAAATGAGATTTCTCAATCAATTTTCTTGGTTTTTTGCATTATTTGATGAAAAGTCACCGAGCCAATGTAGAAATACGCAAGCAAACAATTCAAAGTCCATGGTTCTGGGGAACGATTTCTAATTTTTTTACGATTCTCGGAAAACAAGCCACGGTCTTCCCAGCTTCCCAGAATGCCTCCCAGCAAGAGGACTGGGTGGAAATAAACCCCAGGAACAGCTCAGGATGGCTTATGGAATAGGAAAGCTGGAATGCCACGAACGGGATTAAAATGCGATGGCCCTCCCAAGGAAATTCTACAGGCAGTCCTCGACGTACGACCACAACTGAGCCCAAAATTTCTGTTGCTAAACGAGACAGTTGTTAAAGTGAGTTTTGTCCCATTGTATGACCTTTCTTACACAGCTGTTAAGTGAATCACTGCGGTTCTTCAATTAGTCACATGGTTGTTAAGTGAATCACTGCAGTTCTTAGTCACATGGTTAAATGAATCACTGCAGTCCTTCAATTAGTCACATGGTTGTTAAGTGAATCACTGCCCTTTTTCAATTAGTCACATGGTTGTTAAGTGAATCACTGCAGATCTTAGTCACATGGTTGTTAAGTGAATCTGGCTTCCCCATTGACTTTGCTGGCCAGAAGGTCGCAAAAGGGATCACATGACCTCGGGACACCGCAGCTGTCATAAATATGAGCCAAGTGTCTGAATTCTGATCATGTGACCATGGGGATGCTGCCACGGTCGTAAGTGTGAAAAACGGTCCTAAGTCATTTTTTCCAATGCCATTGTCTAACTTCGAATGGTTACTAAAGTAATGGTCGTAAGTCGAGGACTAACTGTACTGGCCACCGGGGATAAAAGAGACCATCGGCCTTGCGCAGGACCAGCCCCAACCCAGCTTCAGCCCAAATTCACCCTGTCCATTTTGAAGTTCCTCCCGAGGACGTTTTTCTGGTTGGTGTCCACCCTGTCGCAGCCGGATAAAAACCCCGGGAGGAAAGCCGAGTAGAAGCTGTCGAAGTCCACGGAGGCCATGTTGTAGATGGCGATGCCGATTTCCTCTTGCAGGAGGTCGTGGGATTTGTGGACCAGGACCTGAAGCAGCACATTCACAAACTGAAAGAGCATTGACGCCCGGAAGAGCTTCTGCAGCAAACGGGAAACAAAAAAATGTGTCAGGCCCGGAAGCCATCTTTTGCGTTGGGCCTTCAGGCCTGCCACGTTTACTACTGTGGGATTGTATGGAGCGTAAGTGATATGTAGCCATAATAACATTCCTTTCTCAGAGAGTCAAGGACATCTTGCCCTGCACCTGGAGGGGTGTGACTGGGAGGCATCTCCAGTTGGGACGGTGCTTTGATTGGACCATGGGATGGACATGTGGGTGTTGGGAAGGGACTTGGACTTTCCTTTGGGTGGGGAAAACCTGGAAGCTTTCAGATTCGGGTTTTCCCAGATGTGCCAATATGACATCTCTAATAAAATGGAACTTTGAGGAACCTCAAGCCTCGGAGTTTTCTTTCGTTGGGGGTGTTACTTGGAACCCCGACAAAACGGGGTGAAAATGGGGGTCCTCCCACCCACCCCCAAAAAATCTACCATTTCATTACAGGTCTGGAAGACATTATCAGTCATCCAGGACATGGTTGTCCCAAAGGTGTTTTTTTTTCAAGAGGTAACTGGACTTTCTGGGGTTTTTTCTTGGAAGACGTTTCGCCTCTGGGAGGAGGTTTCAAAGTATTTCTAGCTGGAGTACCAGATTCTGTAACAGCTTTGTTCCCTAGGCCATCCGTCTGGTAAACTCGCAAGTTTAGTTTTTCTCGCCATAAACATGTATAACTAGACTGTGTTGTTTCTCTGTGTCATATAATATAAGTTGGTATATACATAATTATTTATGTATGTATGTATGTATGTATGTATGTATGTATGTATGTATGTATGTATCTTGTCATGTTTATGTAATGTAAAACTGGAGGTGGTGACCCTTTAAGAGCTGTAAAGGTAAAGGTTCCCCTCGTACATATGTGCTAGTCGTTCCCGACTCTAGGGGATGGTGCTCATCTCCGTTTCAAAGCCGAAGAGCCAGCGCTGTCCAAAGACGTCTCCGTGGTCATGTGGCCGGCATGACTTAACGCCAAAGGCGCATGGAATGCTGTTACCTTCCCACCAAAGGTGGTCCCTATTTTTTCTACTTGCATTTTTTACACGCTATCGAACTGCTAGGTTGACAGAAGCTGGGACAAGTAACGGGAGCTCACCCTGTTACGTGGCGCTAGGGATTTGAACCGCTGAACTGCCGACCTTTCGATCGACAAGCTCAGCGTCTTAGCCACTGAACTACCGCGTCCCTCTGTTAAGAGCTGTACGCAATGACATTTCATTTTTAATGTCTGCCAATTAGTGTACATTCAAAGTGACAATAAACTATTCTATTTGTTATTTCTGTTATTTATTTCCATTATTTATTATTTATTATTCTATTCTATTCTATTCTATTCTATTCTATTCTATTCTATTCTATTCTATTCTATTCTATTCTATTCTATTCCATTCCATTCCATTCCATTCCATTCCATTCCATTCCATTCCATTCCATTCCATTCCATTCCATTCCATTCCATTCTACGAAGCTTCTTCAGCTCTGACTGGATGGTGGCTGAAGAAGCTTCTTGGATGAGAAGCGAAACGTCTTCAAAGAAAAACCAGAAAGTCCAGTTGCCTCCTGAAAAAAAAGAGGCAACTTTGGAACAACCATTTCACTGCAGACATATTTGCCTTTTGGTGGGGAGTTTTTTCAGAAATGGCAGGTGTGTCAGGCTCTTGCCAAGCCAACAGTCCTTCCTATGCAGGAAGTTGTGGGGAAGAATCTTTTCTGTCGTCTGCAGTCTTATCGACTTCCTCTGGCTTTCAGAATAAATCGCCGCTCACCTTGTGGTACAGTTTTTGCTTGGTGTTGAGAGTCTCCAGATAGAACAGGTTCTGCTTGAACAGGTGTATGTCAGGTTGCAGGAAGGACTGGCCGAACGCCTAGGGAAGAGAGAAGACTCAATAGCAAGCTGCTGGAGGTTCGCAGGGGTTTGGGAGAACCTCTAGCTAAGATCCTGTGCAGTCTGAGAACCCTCAAATCCAAACTCCTGGCTGGCCCCACCCACCCACCCTGCCCCTCCCCTCCCAGGAGTCCCCACGCGGCCCGTTTTGGATACAGGTAAGTGCAAGGTGCGCGCGGAAGCTTGGGTAGGGTGAAAAACGGGCCTACCGGAAGTTCGAGAAGGCCAGAAACAGGCCTGTTTCCGGCCTCCAGAGGCTGCAGAGGCCATTTTCACCCTCCCGGAGGCTTAAGAGAAGCCTCAGGAGCCCGGGGAGGGCAAAAACGCCCCCCAAGCAACCGGACAGAGAACCCCTTGCTAAAATTTTTGAAGCCCACCCCTACTCAGAAGAGTGTGGCTGAGGCCCAGTGGGAAGAACTGATGGCACAGAGAGATACCCCCGGGGTAACTAAAACTGGAAGCTTGTGGCAGCACAGAATGTGGACTTGCACTAAAGGAATCCTTCAGCCTGTCTTGAGAACAGCGTGCATTCAACCTCTGGAGCGAGGGAATTCTGGGAGTTGAAGTCCACATATCTTAAGGTTGCCAAGGTTTGTTCTGGAGTAAACCACAGTACCATTTTCAAGAGGTTATCCTAAACCAGGGTTTTTTCTGGCTGGTCTTACTCCATCCTCTATACCGGGGGTGGGGGTCTCCAAACCATATATGGCTGGTTGGCGAATCCTGGGAGTTGAAGTCCACAAGTCTTAAAGTTGCCAAGTTTGGAGCCCCCTGCTCTATTCTCTTGTGACCCACACAAATCTACAGATTCTGGAAAGGCCATCAGTAGCTGCCAACTGTGCCCCAAAGATGCAGGGGAGCTAGAAAGGTGAGAAACAGAAGAAAATCTGATTTGTCAAAAGAACCAAGAGCAAAACATCCTTCCGTTATAGCAATAGCAATAGCACTTAGACTTATATACTGCTTCACAGTGCTTTTATAGCCCTCTTTAAGCGGTTTACGGAGTCAGCCTATTGCCCCCAACAATCTGGGTCTTCATTTTACCCACCTCGGATGGATGGGAGGCTGAGTCAATCTTTAGCTGGTGAGAATCGAACTGCTGGCAGTCGGCAGATTTAGCCTGCAATATTGTGTTCTAACCACTATGCCACCATGAAAGGAAGGAAGGAAGGAAGGAAGGAAGGAAGGAAGGAAGGAAGGAAGGAAGGAAGGAAGGGCAACAGCAATAGCACTTAGACTTATATAGTGCTTCACAATGCTTTTACAGCCCTCTCTAAGTGGTTTAGAGTCAGCCTCTTGCCCTACAACAATCTGGGTCCTCATTTTATCAACTTCGGAAGGAGGGAAGGCCGAGTTAATAGCAATAGCCCTTAGACTTATATACCGCTTCACAGTGCTTTGTAGCCCTCTCTAAGCGGTTTACAGAATCAGCCTATTGCCCCCAACTATCAACAATCTTCATTTTACCCACCTCGGAAGGAGGGAAGGCTGAGTCAACCTTGAGCCTGCTGAGATTCGTACTACCAAACTGCAGGCAGCTGGCAGTCAGCAGAAGTAGCCTGCAGTACTGCACTCTAACCACTGCGCCACTGTGGCTCAACAGAATGACACCAGCCAGGGCATAGAACAACTCAAAGAAGCAGTGCAAGATCAGAAGATGTGGAGAGAGACCTGGCCCACAGAATCGCCGAGGGTCGGGCGTGACCGAATGGATAACATCATCATCATCATCATCATCATCATCGTTATGATACCTGCATAATGGCACTGAACTGGGCTTCGTTCTCCATCTGCTCCTCAGCTACTCCTCTCTGGACGCTGGCCAGGACGTTGGACTTGAAGAAGTACCGCCAGTTGTGGTGCAAAATCCGAAAAAGCAGCTCGTAGAGTTCAGCTTTCACATCAGGAGACGACCGCTGGGTGGGGACGACAAGAAAAGCACACGGGGGTTGGAACGGGTTCTTCGGACGGGGCTGTTTGGGTCCAAGACAGATGAAGAAAGGCAAAGAGTTTGCCAGAGAGGGATGCTCGCTGCAGGGTAATTTGAGATGGTAAACATATCTAATACTTCTTTCTCCTCATATTTTCCCCACAGCCAGGAATCAGGTGGGTTGCGCTGAGAGAGACAGACTGGCCCAAGTTCTCTCAAATGATTTTCATGCCTAGGGTGGGACTAGAACTTATGGTCGCCTAGTCATTGGCCCAAAGTCACCCAGCTGGCTTTCATGCCTAAAGTGGGACTAGAACTCTCAGGCTACCTGGTAATTGAACTAAAGTCACCCAGCTGGCTTTCATGCCTCAGGCAGGACTAGAACTCCCAGTCTCCTGGTGATTGGCCCAAAGTACCCAGCTGGGTGGGCGTGGCCATGGTGAGCGTGGCCTAGTCGGCCTCCTGCACCATGGCGGGCCAGGGGGGAGGGTGTTTTTGCCTCCCTGGGTTCCGGAGGCTTTCTTCGAGCCTTCGGGAGAGCGAAAACGGCCTCCCCAGGCTCCAGAGGCCCTCTGGAGGTTGGAAACGAACCCGTTTCTGGTCTTTCTGAACTTCCGATATGCTCGTTTTTTGCCCTCCCCGAGCTTCCGCGTGTGCCCTACTCTTACCTACATCCAAAATGGACCATGTGGGGACTCCTGGGGTGGACGGGGCCAGCCAGGAGTGGGACTTGGGGGCTCTCCGAACTGCGCAGAATCTTAGCTAGAGGTTCTCCCGAACCCCTGCGAACACCCAGCAGCCCACCCCTGGGTGTATCTAATAGTTATGTAGATTTGTGCTTTAGTCTGGCAAGATTCCTGCCTACGGGTGAGCAACAAGAAAGAAATCACTCCAAAGTAACTCCTCGTGTCGTTCTTAGTTCCTTGCACAAATGGACCGTCTCGCTTTGCTTCATTGCTTTGCCAACAAGCATTTGCAATTTGGACGAATGATAAGCCAAGTCCTCAGCAGCTACTCCACTTTCCCCCTAATGTAAAAACCAACTACATCTCCTAGTTTTCCCCCACTGAGGCTGCTCGTCCTACCTCGGCGACGATTGGATAGACTTGCTCCATGCAAAGTGCAATGATATTTGGTAAGAAAGGCTTGAACACTTGGCCGGGCTCCTGCACCACCACCTGAAGGATCTTCAGGAACTTCTCCACCACCCGGCAGCCGGTGCTCCCATCGTGGAGGATGCTCTCGGCCAGCTGCTCCCTGTGGCAAAAGACACAAAAAGCTGGTAAGATAAATCTGCAAGTGGCCTCAACGACTCTCTAAAAGGTTGCAAATGACCAGCTGTCTGCAAGGAGTATCAAGCCTTCCATTCCCCAATACCATCCAGTCAGAACTGAAGAAGCTTCTTGGAGGAGAAGTGAAACGTCTTCAAAAAAAACCCAAGGAAGTCTGGTTGCCTCCTGAAAAAAAGTGCCTTTGGGACATGAAGCTGGTGACTTTAAAGAGATACTCAAAGTTGGGTAGGTCTCTGAGACCGTAGATTGGGCCAGGTTCAAAACTCTGCAGGGCATTCTGTAGTAAATTCTGGACCCAAGGAAACCCAAGTATAGTGATGGCAAGAGCCGGCCAATGATTTATATATTTGATCTTTTTTAATCTCACCTTTATTATTTTTAGAAATAATCCGAGATGGTAAACATGTCTAATTCTTCCTTCTCCTCATATTTTCCCCACAGCAAGGAATCAGGTAGGTTGCGCTGAGAGACACAGACTGGCCCAAACTCACTCAAATGATTTTCATGCCTAGGGTGGGACTAGAACTCTGAGTCTCCTGGTCATTGACCCACAATCACCCAGCTGGCTTTCATGCCCAAGGTGGGACTAGAGCTCTCTGTCTCCTGGTAATTGGCCCAAAATCACCCAGCTGGCTTTCATGCCTAAGGCGGGACTAGAACTCACAGATACCTGGTTCCTAGGCCAACACTTTCGCCACAAATCCAAATTGGCTCTCTAGGATATTTTAGTTCTATTCCCAGGGCAATACTTATTAATGGGATGACCTGGTTTACAAAGTGACTCCTTTGATCTGGAGGAATCACTGCTGAAATCAATCAAATCAAATCCTTTATTGTCAATGCACAACGTATGTGTACAATGAAATTGAATGAGCTTCCCTTGGTGCAGCCCCCCCCCCCCGAAACACACAATACATCTCGATAAATAACTCAATAAATGAAAGCAATAGAATCCCTAAACCCGAATAAGTAATAACTAACACACATTCCCAAATACCCCCCTACCCCAAATTTCACACCAGTTCAGTTAATAAGCCCTTGACTGATGAACTGGCACCTGCTTTTCCAGTAGCAAACTCTCCTGCATAACTACTAAAGACCAGGGGTGAAATCCAGCAGGTTCTGACAGGTTCTGGAGAACCAATAGCAGAAATTTTGAGTAGTTTGGAGAACTGGCAAATGCCACCTCTGGCTGGCCCTGGAGTGGGGTGGGAATGGAGATTTTGCAATATCCTTCCCCCAGGAGTGGGGAGGGAATGGGGATTTTGCAGTATCTTTCCCCTGAAGTGGGTTGGGAATGGAGATTTTGCAGTATTCTTCCCCTGCCACGCCCACCAAGCCACGCCCACAGAACCGATAGTAAAAAAATGGGGATTTCACTACTGATAACAACCGATGTGAGCGTCTGGTGTTTCCACGGAGGTATTACCTGGTAAACATGTTGAGGAATGTTTGTATCACCTGCTCGGTGAAAGGCACCCCCATCTGCACCCTCAGACTTTGGAAAAGGGTCAGGAAGAAGCTTAGCATTTTGTCTGTGATGTCTGAAAAAAAAGGAAAGGGAGGAGGGCAAGAAGGAACAAGGATCAGAGGATTGAAAACTGCTCTCCTTCCCCACTGAGTTTTTCCAGTGTGTATCATAGGTGGGTTTCAGCAGGTTCTGGCAAACCGGTTGCGGAAATTTTGAGCAGTTCGGAGAACCGGCAAATACCACCTCTGACTGGCCCCTCCCCCATCTATTTTCTGTTTCCCGAGTCCCAGCTGATAGGGAGAAAATGGGGATTTTACAGTGTTCTTCCCCTGGAGTGGGGTGGGAATGGAGATTTTACAGTATCCTTCTCCTGGAGTGGGGTGGGAATGGAGATTTTGTAGTATCCTTCTAGAGTGGGGTGGGAATGGAGATTTTACAGTATCCTTCCCCTGGAGTGGGGTGCGAATGGAGATTTTACAGTATCCTTCCCCTGGGGTGGGGAGGGAATGGGGATTTTGCAGTATCCTTCCCCTGGGGTGGGGAGGGAATGGGGATTTTGCAGTATCCTTCCCCTGGGGTGGGGAGGGAATGGAGATTTTGCAGTAATCTTCCCCTGGAGTGGGATATCCTTCAAGACCTTCAAAAGCAGGTCCATGACTGAAGCAGGGCACAATTGATTAAATACAAGGACTGAAGAATAATCAGATCAACATTAAGTTGAAATGGAAATGACGCCCAGTTTGAATTTTTGTCCTGCTCTTATCCTTCTTCTTTGGAGCACATCTATGATCTGCTATCCAGGAAAAAGACTGACGTGATCCTGATTTAATTTAAGATGGACATACGAAGTTCAACCGGCTGGCAAAAGCTGGTCTGAGTTTATACCTGACTGATGAATGAAAGCTGGGAAGAGAGCAAGGGAGACCTGGACAGATTCCTGCAGCGACTGGTAGCAGATCTGGCGAGACTTGGTGGCTTCCCCAGAGACGCTCTCCACGATGTCTTCCAGGACGCTAAGAGTCTGGTGGATGAGGACTTTTGCTGCAAGAGCAAGAGGAAACATGCTGTGACTATGCTGAGATAAACAGTAAAATGAAGATGATAAATGTTAACAGTTAAAATAATGTGTAAATATCTTGATGATTTATATTTTTAAGATATATCCATCCATGCTAAAAGAAAAAGAAACTGAAATGATATTTGGTTAAGGATTTTAAGATTTAGGTAATGGGTTTCAAGACATTTTTAATTAGATAGAATTTATGGCAATAATGGTATAGAATATTAAGTTGTGCTATTTGGAAATTAAGATTTGAGGCGTAATAATAGAAAGGTAATTGATTTGTGTAAATTAATATAAGCTAGACATTTTTTTCTGTTTTCTTAAAAAAAAAAGAAAAAGATGGTAACTAGTAGGGATTTGGGAAAAAACTTTTGTTAAAGAGAAATTAGTAATTGTACCTACTTAGGACCGGATCAATGGCTCGTTCTGAAAGGATGTATTGTATGTTTTTGTGTTTAAAAAAATTAAAAATTGTTTTTTTTTTTTTAAAAAAAGAGGAAACATGCCAACCGTCACCCCACAGCAGTATCAGCAGCTATATTCAGGGGTGGGCTTCAGATCCTTTAGCAACAGGTTCGCTGCCCCATTGCTGGGTGGACATGACCATGGTGGGTGTGGCCTAGTCGTCCGCCTGCACCTGTCAGAACGAGCACAACTCAAAGCGCACTGACGATGTCTCCTCGAATGGTGACGAAACGTTTGCAAACCAAATTGCCAAGCTCGGCGCTCAAACCAACAGCCTAACTACCAACCCGAGCTACTAATATTGAATCACATTTCATCCTTGCACAAGAGCGCAAACCACTTCAAAGGGCTTCATTTCAGACTGTAGCGAGCACGGCTTTTTACAAAATGTCCTCCCGTTAAGGGCACAAATGGCAGTGTTGAGCATTCCGAAAGAGTTCCAAACTCAAAAACAGGCCCCCAACTCTGTCCTGAGTCAACATACTTCTAAAAGTGCTCAAGACCATAGCTTTGCATGTGTACAAGATGTTACGTGGAACTTAACATGCATTGAATACAGCCCAAAACAAAACATTTTATATGCTGCTAATTACTTACGATAGCTACGCTAAACATCACCGGTACTGGTTGCATACAATTACTGTATTTTTTGGAATATAAGACGCACCAGAGTATAAGACGCACCTTAGTTTTTTGGGAGGAAAATAAGAAAACAGCTGATTGGCAGATGGATCGGCCTCTCAGAATACCCCCATCAGCTGTTCCCATAGGTGAATTTTAGCAACAGGTTCGTTGGTTGTGAGCTCTGTGCCTTGCTATATTTTTTGCCTCTGAAATTTCTGAAACTCCATTTCAGAAAAAACTTTTTTTTTGCCTCTGAAAGCCTCCGAAACAAAGCTTCAGAGAAAAAAGCCTCTGAAGCTCTGTTTGGAGGCTTCTTTTCTGAAGCTTCTTTCAGAGGCTTCTTTCTTTGGTATTGGTATATAAATTAACCCCTTCCAATCTGTTGGCTATTGTGTCCTTCTCCAGATTTGTTAGCATAGTTTGGTTAGAACCTTTACTGATTCTTCTTTTGTTGCTTGCCATATTATTTTAGATAAAAATCTTTTAGAGGCTTTTCTTCTGAAGCTCTGTTTGGAGGCTTTTTTTCTGAAGCTTCTTTCAGAGGCTTTTTTCAGCCTCTGAAATCTCCGTTTGCGAGGCTGGGCAGAGCTATATTTGGAGTATAAGACACACCCAGATTTTCGCTCTCTTTTTTTGGGGAAAAAGGTCCATCTTATACTCTGAAAAATACGGTCGGTTCAAACCAGATTTAATACATTTACTTATTTATAGCAAAAAGCCTTGACAAAGCTTAGGCTAATACAGCTATTAGTACAAACATCACTTGCAAATGATAAAAAAAATTCAATTTAAAAGCTTTCAAATCCTCCCCCCAACCCCCAGGCTTTATGTTATTTTAATACCTCATCCCCAAACATTATCTTTTTATCTGAAAATGGATAGCATTTCTCAAAATTTTGGGGGGGGGGGGAACCCAGCCTGTTCGAGTTTTCAAAGAAACCTTGGGAACATGAGCTGTTGGAACAAGTTCCTTGAGGATCAAAAAAGGAATTTTTAAGCTAAACAAAAAGTATATTTGCGTTATGTCTGCCAATTTCTAGCCCTGCCATCAGCTTGTGGGGGAAATTAATCTCCTTCTGAGCGAAGGCATCATGCCAATTGGTAGTTCAAGCTTGCTTTTTTTATCAACTTTGTGGCTTGTATCTTACGATTTATATTAATTGTTTTATTTAGTGTCCTAGTACGATTTATGTTGATTGCTTATCCTATGACTATCTCTAAGTGTTGTATCTTATGATTTATGATAAATGTGTTTTATGATCATTATGATAATGATTTATTACTTATTGCCTGTATGTACACTGAGAGCTTATGCACCGGAGACAAATTCCTTGTGTGTCCAATTACACGTAGCCAATATTCTATTCTATTCTATTCTATTCTATTCTATTCTATTCTATTCTATTCTATTCTATTCTATTCTATTCTATTCTATTCTAATTCTAATTCTAATTCTAATTCTAATTCTAATTCTAATTAATTCCACTCCACTCCCATACTATCATGGAATGGTAAACCTCTGTGTCCAGTATTTTGCTCCTGGGTTGTCTCAAAATAGTTTTTTTCTGAATTGTTTTTATCCCAGAGCTATAATTGCATTCAACAATGAACTAAAGGGCCACCATCAGTGAGCTGTTGGACAGCAATACTTGGTCTGTTGTGAGGATGTTTGGGTGGTTTAGGGTGAGGAATTTGTGGTGGGTGGGAATGTGTTTGGGAATTGTTATGTGTGTTGGACCTGGTCTTTGGGTGTTAAGTGAATTTCGTTACACTGGGGTAACTTACTATTGTCCTGCTGATTTTTCCTCTGGGGCAAGATGGCACTGGACTTCAGGCTGCGGTAATCCCTGGTGAGGGCCGATATGAGGCTGGCATGGTTAGTTGAACGAATGGCCCACTGCTGTTCGGCCTCCGGGAGGTTTGGCCACGGTAGAAGCAAGATGTTTGACAGTGATCTGCACAGGAGGATTTGGGCCTGCAGAGAGGAAGATCAACCAAGCTGAAGGCCAGAGAGAGGAAGGAGAAGAAGAAAGATTGCGCAACTAGAACAGGGGTGTCAAACTCAAGGCCCACGGGCCAGGGATGGGTTCTACTTATCTTTACCACCAGTTTGCAACGGGATCGCACACGTGCTTGCTTTGCTTACACAAGCGCCTTCCTTCTGCGCATAAGCAGATCGCCGATAACGACATCCGGGGCGGTGGGCAGTGCCTCCCGCCGGTTTTACTACCGGTTCTTGCGAACCGGTCCGAACCAGGGGCAACCCACCACTGCCCGTGGGGTGCTTAGATCTAGCCCGCGGGGCTGCCCTGGAAACAACGAAGGACTGGCCTGTGGTGCCTCTATCAGCGAAAATGGAGCTCGGGAGGGCCGCACACATTTTAGCTGACAGAGCACTCGGGCGCCACAGGCACCCCGACATCGACGTCGATCTGGCAACGTTCACCTTGGCCACGCCCACCCCCGGAGGTCACACACAACCCTGATGCAGCCCTCAACGAGATCGAGTTTGACACCCCTGAACTAGGAGCTGCTCTCTTGACCATGGTCAGAAGGTTATGGTATGGCAGAATATAAAATAACAAGAGATTGCATCAGTCGTCCCTCTCTTATTTTTCCATTTTTTTATGCTGGGACACAGTTGGAATCCTAAGGCTGCAAAACTTTAGTAAAAAGAGCCCTGGAAGTGCAGCAGACTAAAGCACTGTTATTAACATCAGCTGCCTGCAATTACTGCAAGTTCAAATCTCACCAGGCTTAAGGTTGACTCAGCCTTCCATCCTTTCTAAGGTAGGTTAAATGAGGACCCAGTTTGTGGGGGCAATAAGCTGACTTTGTATAAAATATACAAAAGTATGAAGGCTATTGCTTAACGCATTGTAAGCCGCCCTGAGTCTCAGGAGAAGAGCAGCATATAAATCAAATAAAAAAATAAATAAAAATGACTGAAATTCAGGAGAGAGAGAGAGAGAAAAAAATACTACTTAACACGAAGTCAGACTTTTGAAATGTTTGAGAGACTGTTGATTCTCTGATATTCCAAAGAGGAAAATAGCAAAGCAGATGGTAGAAAAACAACTGTTCATAGGGAAGCCACGAAGTTAAGCGAATTGGGTTCTGAGTAGGGCTAGCAGGTCTAAGGGAAAGGAGCCAGTTTTGTGTAGTGGTTAAAGATACAGAATACAGAATAACAGCGTTGGGAGGGACCTTGGAGGTCTTCTAGTCCAACCCCCTCCTCAAGCAGGAGACTGTAGCTCTGACTACACAGGTTCCAGACAAATGGCTGTCCAATCTCTTCCTGGGATTTTGTTTCAAGGAACGAGAACGAAAGCACCGGGTTTGAAACGGACCGGAATGCCTGGCGCATCTAATCGTGATGCCTGAGCTTGGTCCTTACCAAAGTCGTCCTTACCTTATCCGAAAGGCGTTGAGTAGAGCTGTCGGTAATCCTGTTGAACATTTTCTGCACGGTTGGGATGCTAATGAGAAACACGGGCCGCACCGTGGTGGCTAAGGAGACAAGTAGATGGCAGGCCGACAAGAGGAGCTTCTCCTGTACCTGGAGGGAGGGAGGGCGGAGTGGGAGTAGAATGATGGGAGGAAAGAGGGAAACGAGAGACAAAATGAGAGACCTGAGCTTCCGATGGAAAAAAAAGAAAGAAAGGCTATAGAATAAAATAGAATAGAATAGAATAAAATAGAATAGAATAGAAGTAACAGAGTTGGAAGGGACCTTGGAGGTCATATAGTCCAACCCCCTGCTCACACAGGAGACCTGTACTACAGATTTGAACCGCCGAACTGCCGACCTTTCTGATCAACAAGCTCAGTGTCTTAGCCACTGAGCTACCTAGTCAGGCTGAATAGAATAGAATAGAATAGAATAGAATAGAATAGAATAGAATAGAATAGAATAGAACAGAATAGAATATGGAAAAAGAGAATAGGAATAGGAATAGAATAGAATATGGAAATAGAGTAGAGTAGAGTAGAGTAGAGTAGAGTAGAGTAGAGTCGAGTAGAGAAGAATAGAATAGAATAGAATAGAATAGAATAGAATAGAATAGAATAGAATAGAATAGAATAGAATAGAATAGAATAGAATAGAATAGAATAGAATAGAATTCTGTATTGGCCAAGTGTGATTGGACACACAAGGAATTTGTCTTTGGTGCATACGCTCTCAGTGTACATAAAAGAAAAGATACATTCATCAAGAATCATAAGGTACAACACTTAATGATAGTCATAGGGTACAAATAAGCAATCAGGAAACAATCAATATCAATATAAATCGTAAGGATACAAGCAACAAAGTTACAGTCATACAGTCATAAGTGGACGGAGATGGGTGGTAGGAATGATGAGTAGATTAATAGTAGTGCAGACTTAATAAATAGTTTGACAGTGTTGAGTGAATTATTTGAGGGAATTATTTGTTTAGATGGTATTCGGGGAAAAAACTGTTCTTGTGTCTAGTTGTTCTGATGTGCAGTGCTCTATAGCATCATATAGACACAAGAACAGTTTTTCCCCGAACGCCATCACTCTGCTAAACAAGTAATTCCCTCAACACTGTCAAATTATTCACTAAGTCTGCATTACTATTAATCTTCTCATCGTTCCTATCACCCATCTCCTCCCACTTATGACTGCATGACTGTAACTTTGTTGCTTGTATCCTTAAGATTTATATTGATTGTTTCCTAGTATGATTCGATTGCTTATTTGTACCCTATGACTATCATTAAGTGTTGTACCTTATGATTCTTGACGAATGTATCTTTTCTTTTGATGTACACTGAGAGCATTTGCATGAAAGACAAATTCCTTGTGTGTCCAATCACACTTGGCCATTAAAAAATTCTAATCTAATCTATTCATCTTTCATCACCAATGGTTCTACTGATTGTGGAATTTAGGAGCGGCCATCTAAAATCTCCAGAAGTGAAGATTTTTTGGGGAGGAGAAACAGCTAAGATTCCCCTTCCCCCTTATAAGACAGACTTGACCTCCCAACTCCAGGATCTTCAAGATGATTGAAATGGACCAATTCTCCAAAACACAAAGGACTGGGCAGAGAGAGAAAAGCAAGAATGAAGTCAAGGTCTGGGTTGGGATGGTGGGAAACTTTATTTCAGAGATCCCTGTCAATCAACTCCCTCACCTGTCACACTCCTCCTCCCCCCCCACCCCCTCCGCCAGAAGCTGAACATAGGGCTCTGTGTTCTGCCCCAGCTACGGCCCCCAAAGAATACAGCACACACAAAGTTTCTACAAAACTTAATTTACTAAAATAACTCAGTCCTTTTCAAAATAAAGGCTGTTAATAAGCCTACAAGAAACCAAAGATAAAGTAATCACAATCTTACCAAGGTTGGCAGAAAGCCCAGAAGCAATTTGCAGAGAATCCAGACGCGAAGGAGAGTGAACTAAGTTGTTCCCTGCAAATTGCTTCAGTCAGTGTTCCTCCTTAAATAGGCTAGGGGAGTGGCCAATTAGCCCCAAATCTTACTCTCGAGGAGACCTCCTCCTGAGGAGCCAGTCCTGCCGTTTGGCAGCTCTGTGCGCCCGTGCATCGAGAAGAGGCTCCTCCTCTTCGTCCTCTTCACTTAAAGGAGCTTGTGGAGGTTCTGAAGGCCCTGGCTAAATCCCTGCCTCTGGCACCACATCTTCTCCAGCCTCCTCACTGTCTGACTTGAGTGCTAGCTGCACAGGCTGCTGGCGCAACACACCAGCCTCCTCACTGTCAGAGTCAGCTACAATCTGCACAGGCTGCTGACGGGCCACAACACTTTGGAGCAAGAGAAGGGATCCCTCAACAGATAAAAGCAACACCTGGCCAAAGGAGGAGAAAAATGGAAAGCCGGGCAGGTGATACCTTAGAACTGATCAACGGAGCAATCGCTTCCAAAGCAGTGGAGACCAAGGAGACAAACTGGGTCAGGTTCTGATGATGAACCTCGTTGTAGAACTGAGCCAGCCAGTGGCAATAAGCCTGCAGAGCTGCCAGGGATTGTGCATGTCTGGAAAGAGAAGAGACCTTAAAAGTTAAAAGGGAAGGAGAAGAGTTGGGGAGAGGTATGCGCTCAGAGGGCAGTGTTTCTCAACCATGGCAACTTTTAAGACCGGTAGGACTTCAACTCCTAGAATTCCCCAGACAGCCATGCTGGTTGGGGAATTCTGGGAGTTGGAGTCCACCGATTTAAAGTTGGCATGGTTGAGAAACATTGCCATAAGGCAAAGTCTTGAGACCTCGGAAGGACGAGAGGGTTCAAGCTGGGCCTCTCCTGTACAATTCTCCATTCATCATAAATTTTAATTAATTAACAGTAACAGAACTGGAAGGTACCTTGGTGGGCATCGAGTTCAACCCAGTGGTGAAATCCAAATTTTTTTACTACCGGTTCTGTGGGTATGGCGTGGTGAGTGTGGTGTGGCTTGGCAGGCGTGGCAGGGGAAGGATACTGCAAAATCTCCATTCTCACCCCACTCCAGTGGATACTGCAAAATTCCCATTCCCTCCCCATTCCTGGGGGAAAGATATTGCAAAATCTCCATTCCCACCCCACTCCAGGGGAAAGATACTGCAAAATCCCCATTCCTTCACTACTCCTGGGGGAGGGATATTGCAAAATCTCCATTCCCACCCCACTCTGGGGCCAGCCAGAGGTGGTATTGGCTGGTTCTCCAAACTACTGAAAATTTCCGCTACCGGTTCTCCGAAATGCTCAAAATTTCCACTACCGGTTCTCCAGAACCTGTCAAAACCTGCTGGATTTCACCCCTGGTCCAACCCCCTGCTCACGCAGGAGACCTGTACTAGGGATTTGAACTGCTGAACTGCCGACCCTTCTGATCGACAAGCTCAGTGTCTTAGCCACTGAGCCACCTAGTCAGGCTAGGTGAATGAATGGATCTCAAATTATACAGATTGCGTTTATTTCTCAGAGGTGAAAAGGGAGCGATTAGGTCCTTGTTAGTAAGAGTTAATGCACCCAAAATGTCCAGCATTAGCACAATAACATTAAGAGCTTTTCTTATGTCCTTTTGCAAATGGGACGAAGGGCAAAAGGGCTCAGGATACAGGAGCTTATTTAGCTGGGATGAAATAAGCAATATGGAGGGCATCCAATGCAAAGACAGCAGGAAATTAGCAGAGAGGGTAGGATTGAAGAAACCAGGGGTCTTAAGCGTCCCACAATATTTGGGGCAAGGGAAGTGGTTTCCTGTCAAAAGCTACCAACAGCTTGCTGATAGAATAGAATAACAGAGTTGGAAGGGACCTTGGAGGTCTTCTAGTCCAACCCCCTGCTTAGGCAGGAAACCCTACACCACTTCAGACAAATGGTTATCCAACATCTTCTTATAAACCTCCAGTGTTGGAGCATTCACAACTTCTGGAAGCAAGTTGTTCCACTGATTCATTGTTCTGTCAGGAAATTTCTCCTTAGTTCTAAGTTGCTTCTCTCCATTGCTTCTTGTCCTGCCCTTAGGTGCTTTGGAGAAAAACTTTACTCCCTCTTCTTTGTGGCAGCCCCTGAGATATTGGAAGACTGCTATCATGTCACCCCTAGTCCTTCTTTTCATCGGACTAGACATACCCAGTTCCTGCAACTGTTCTTTATATGATAAATGGGGGCATGTGGGAGAAGAGGACACAGGAAGAACACTTCCGGGATCCTTGAAGGCTATCAAAGCCTGGGAGAATGACTTGATCTTGGATCTTGAGAAATACCATCTGGAGAAGAATGCCTGGAGGTGGTCTGGTTGAGATGACTCAACCACGGTTAAACCCATCTCATCCCAGAATAGGCTCTTGGTATCTCCGGAAGCAAGGCTCAAGGATGATCCGTTATAGGAGGACAACATTTATGGGGTTTGATAAAGGGCCCGGAGTTTAGGAGAGCATTTCTAGTGCCTTTTAGTATTGCGGTTTTCACATCATACTCACACGTCAATAAGGTCAGGTTTTAGTACAGATGGCACCGCCGTTTCAATGTTATAGAGTTTAATCTGGGACCCGTACAGAGTCACTTTGACCAACCTGGAAAATCAGGTTAAAGGGAAGGAGGGAGGAAAAAAAAGGAAGTGAGTTGCAATTTATGAATGAACAGAATTTTGCTGCTTGCTATAACATCAGCTCTTCAGAGCTGAAGAAGCTTCTTGGATGAGAAGCGAAACCCCTTCAAAGAAAAACCAGAAAGTCCAGTTGTCTCTTGAAAAAAAAAGGACCTTTGGGGTGAAGGCTGAAGCATCCGTAGCCAACAGCAGGGTACAGCACATAAAGGGGGGGGGGGAGATTCTGGGAACTGAAGTCCACCCATTTTAAAGTGGCTGAAAGGTTGAGAAACGTCGCTTTGGGCAATCATGTCCCGGTGGGTTTGACTTACCTCTCCACCACGGTAAGAGCATCGCTGAACCTGGCTGCGAACATGTCTCCGGTGAAGTACTCTGCTAGCCGTCCCACTGCCTGTAGTAAGGAGCTGAGGTCCCGCAACGAGCAGTGCAAACGCCGGCAGTCGTTCTCCGCGGTGATGTTCAGTCGGTGGCCTGGAGGGGCACCCCACATGCCTTGATGGGAAAACGTGGGGACGGCTTGTCCCATTTAGCAAAAAACCTATCAAAATGGGCCTCTGCTCCCCCACTCCCTAGGTCAGGTGTCAGCAACCTGCGGCTCCGGAGCCACATGCGGCTCTTTGGGCCCTCTGCTGTGGCTCCTTGTCGGGTGATCCCACCACTGGCTGGCCCCGCCCCTTGCCCTCCCCTCCCAGTCACTCCTCGCCTGGCCTGAGAAAGTAAAGGCGACGGTGGGGGATGGAGAAGCAGCTGGGGCAGAGACAGAGAGATACAGAGAGAGGGGGAGAGAGAGACAGAGAGAGACACAGAGAGATGTGGGGAGGGAGGGAGGGAGGGAGGGAGAGATGTCAAAAGGGTTTTGTGGTTCCCCATGTTTTTTAACTACCGGTTCTCTGCCCTAATGATCTGCTGGGTAGGCGTGACTAGGGGGGTCATGTGACTGATGGAAGTGAGTGATGTTGAGTTGGCCACGCCCACCCAAGTTTTGTGGCTCCCGGTGTTTTCTTTTCTGTGGGAAACGGGTCCAAATGGCTCTTTGAGTGTTTAAGGTTGCAGATCCCACCCACTAGGTCCAGGGGTGAGCATGGCTGGCTCAGGAATTCTGGGAGTTGAAGTCCACGGGTTGTAAAGGGGCCATAGTTACCCCTCCCCCCCCTCCCTGGACTAGTCCCAGTTTTGCTCTTAATGGAATTTAAGGACTGAGCTCGTCCAGAACGATAACCCTGAAAGCATACAAAGCTCTCAAGAGGAGAAATCTAATTATAATGTTCCCTTTTGCAGGAAATGAAACAATTATTGGGATTGCATTACAGGCATTTGGTCTAAGGAGTGGTTTTGCCCATCGCAGTTCTGAACTGGAGACTCTTTCATGGCTCCAATTAAACAAAAGGACGATTCTGAAAAAGGAGAGTCTTACTTTAATTCTCCCTCATCCTTTGCTTGTCTTCCTTCCTTTGAAAGCTTCGGGCCCTTTTCAGAACAAGGCAACTTTACGGTACCACAAGCAACGATCCAAGATTCAAACCCTAAATCTTGAGTTTGCGCTACAGGCGGTCCTCGACTTATGACCACACTTGAGCACAAATTTTCTGCTGCTAACTGAGATGGTTGTTAATTGACTTTTGCTCCATTTTACACGGCCAGCGTTGTTAAATGAATCACTGCGGTTGTTAAGTTAGTATCACCAATGTAAAGTACAGTAGTGGCCAAAATTGTGGAAACCTTTTTGGGAAAAGTGTGTTTTTGAGGTTTGATGGCTAATAACACCACTTTTATTTTTTTTTTGTGGAGTTTCAAGATCATCCTATTCCACTGCTGGAATGGCCTGGGAATAGCCCAGATCTTAACCCAATTGAAAATCTATGGAGCCTACTAAAGAAACTGGTTAGTCAGAAGCGACCCAGCAATAAAACCCAGTTAATAGAAGCCATCATTCAATCTTGGTTTCATATAACAGCTGCAGAACTAAAAGACTTGGTTCACTCCATAGGAAGACATTGTAAGGCCGTAATTCATGCTTAAGGTTACCTAACTAAGGTGTCAGCACTAGAGTAAGGAGTAACTGACATGGGGATCATTTTTGTATATATCGTTTTTTCTATGTGTTTCACTTTTCTTCTTTCTACTGTAACTGCTATTCTAATAGCAAATCCTTCATAAAAATTATGGCAGTACATTCTTGATTAAATTATCTTTCCATTGATATATAATTTTATGGTACTACTCAAAAAAGAAGTGGTGTTATTAGCTAGTTTTAGAAAATATACTTTTCCCAGAGAGAGAGAGAGAGAGAGAGAGAGAGAGAGAAGAAAGGGAAAAGGAGAGAAAGAAAGGGAGAGGAAATAAGAGGAGAGAGGGTTAGAAAGAGATGAAGAGGGTAGGAGTGGGGGAAAGGAAGGGGAAGGAGAGAAGGGGAAGGAGAGGAGGAAAGAAGAAAGTTGAAAAGAAGGGAGAGAAGGATAAGAGGGGAGAAGGAGAGGAAGGGTTGTTGTGGAAGAAGGGAGATATGGAATGGTAGAAGAGCAACTCTGAATATATTTTAAAGTTTTAGGATGAAGAATGAACCAATATGGAAACCAAAAGATAATATATGTGATAAGAATGGTTAAAGAGATTGTACATTTATGTATGTTTTATGAGAAATAAAAATAAAAAACTTTTATAAAAAAAAGAAAAAAGAAAATATACTTTTCCCAAAAAGTTTCCACAATTTTGGCCACTACTGACTTTGCTGGTCAGAAGGTCGCAAAAGGGGATTAGGTGATCCTGGGACACTGCAACCGTCATAAATATGAGACAGTTGCCAAGCACCCAAATGCAGGCTCTTCCAAAACATCCTTTTCAGTCCTCTCCTTTAAAACACCATTGTCAATCAATGTCAAGCTACCACCTCATTTTGTACTTTCCTATGTCTCCATAACGATTCTGGAGACTGTTTAAAAATGGTTATTAGCTTGGAATGGAGACGGCAATAACGAAAAGCTCAAAGCTGATTTATGAATGCATGTTCTTCTGCGGAGTACAATATACCCTTCATCAGATATAGCCAGGTATAGTTTCTCAGGGATAGCCCCAAGAAAGGGGCGTACATTTGACGCAGCTGTCAGTTCGGTGGGGAAAAGGCGATGGGTAAAATGGCAAAAAGGAGAAATAGGAAACAGGCAGATCCTACGTATTCTGGCCACTGACAAAAGGGTTGTTAGGAGTGGCACCAGTATTTTAGCAATGATGAATGGTACATAACCCTGTTATATGAAATCCTGCCCTCTCTCAAAGCTGGGAAAATGGGTGTTGAAATTCCCCATCACATTCTAACTGAGTTGTACTTTTGTGCCAGACCCTGATCTCTTTCAAGAGAGATATGTTTTCAGCTTCTTTCAAATTCCAGCAACTGAGATCTTTTCCCTTTAATGCCCCGACTCTTATAGCAATAGCACTTAGACTTATATACCGCTTTTCGGTGCTTTTACAGCCCTCTCTAAGTGGTTTACAGAGTCAGCATATTGCCCCCAACAATCTGGGTCCTCATTTTACCCACCTCGGAAGGATGGAAGGCTGAGTCAACCTTGAGCCCCCTCAAGATCAAACTCCAGGTTATGGCAGAGTTTGCCTGCAATACTGCAATTTAACCATAGTGCCACCAGGGCTCCTAATATTAATGAATATTGGTCACATTGAATTGACCTGAGACTTCAAACACAGAAAGTTTACCTTACCTGTCCCTGAGGTGACAATGAACTGTTGGAGTCCCAGATACACATCCAGATTTTCCTGGAGCACTGGAAACTAAAGCAAAAAAAAAAAAGGAAGGTGTAACTACAAGAGCTGAAATTAAAGTCAAAGTGGATGAGACATCTCAAGCACGAAGAATGGGAAAAAAACCAATTCAGAAATTCAGTTTGAAAGCTCAGCATAGCTCTATGGCATGGTTCCCAATCTGACCTTCTCAGCAAGTGTCCAAGCACAATTTCTATTGTCTATGGAGATTCTCAGTCATCCAGGTCATGGTTGTGCCAAAGGTGCTTTTTCAAAAGGCAACTGGATTTGTTTTTCCTTGAAGGGGAGTCAGAACTAAAGAAGCTTCTTGGATAAGAAGCGAAACATCTTCAAGGGGGAAAAAAAGTCCACTAGCCTTGTTCAGCTTGCCCAGTTTGCTCCTGGGGAGAAAAGCCATGGCAAAGCTAGACCGCATACTAAATGGCAGAGACATCACCCTGCCAACAAAAGTGTGTATAGTCAAGGCTATGGTTTTCTCAGTTGCAATGTGTGGCTGTGAAAGTTGGACCATAAGGAAGGCTGAGCGCCAAAGACTTGAGGCCTTTGAACTCTGGTGTTGGAGAAGATTCCTGTGAATCCCTTGGACTGCAAGGCGATCAAACCGGTCAGGCCTAGAGGAGATCAACCCTGGCTGCTCTTTAGAAGGCCAGATCCTGAAGAGGAAACTCAAATACTTTGGCCACCTAATGAGAAGGAAGGACTCCCTGGAGAAGAGCCTAATGCTGGGAACGATGGAGGGCAAAAGAAGAAGGGGACGGCAGAGAACGAGGTGGCTGGATGGAGTCACTGAAGCCATCAGCGTGAGCTTAAATGGACTCCAGAGGATGGTAGAGGACAGGAAGGCCTGGAGGAACGTTGTCCATGGGGTCGCGATGTGTCGGACATGACTTCACTATTAACAACAAGCCTTTTGAAAAAGCACCTTTGGGACACAATTTTGATTATTTCCAGACAAGCATAGTTCTTTCAGGGCAAAATCACTGGGAAAACATTTCTCAAGAGGAAGAAGTATTTTCCAGTCTGACCTTCACCATGTCTTATTTAAAGTCACCTTGGAAATTCATTGTAAAAAGGACGTTTTAAACCTGGAACCACCAATTTAAAGCCTTGTCATCTTTAGGCTACATTGACACACGCCATTAATTTTGTTGCTTTTCGACAGGTAGTTTTCTGATTTTTATCTGTATTTTTAATCATGGATTATTGCCATGTGAAATTATTTAGACTGTTTCATTAGAGATTTAAGGCTGTTCTATTATAGATTGCCACAAGCTTCTCTCTCTCAACACAGCAGGTATTGAATAAATAAATAAAATGTCTGGAGTGATTTAGTTCCCTGCAGGAAAAGTCATCTCGTCCTTTTTAAGCAATGGGGAGAAACAGTGGGGAAACCCCCTGGTCTCTGCAAGATGTGCTTGTCACAACCAAGAATTTTAAAGCGATAATTTCAAGGCAAGGACCGTGATGGAAGCTGGCAGGTATGCCCCAGTTTCTCAGCAGGAGATGATTATGAAACGTACAGCACAGGAATCATAATCAGCTTTTCTTTCCAGGAACCTAGTTAAACCAACATTAGGCTGACTTCCTATGGTTTGCTTCCAGCTGTCCTGTTTTATTTTTGCAAAATTTTCCCATAAAGGTAGTCTTTGAGACTTATGTCCGTAATTGAACTCTGGTGCTGGAGAAGACTTCTACGAGTCCCTTGGACTGCAAGGCGACCCAACCGGTCAATCCTAGAGGAGATCAACCCTGACTGCTCTTTCGAAGGCCAGATCCTGAAGAGGAAACTCAAATACTTTGGCCATCTAATGAGAAGGAAGGACTCCCTGGAGAAGAGTCTAACGCTGGAGACGATTGAGGGCAAAAGAAGAAGGGGACGGCAGAGAACGAGGTGGCTGGATGGAGTCACTGAAGCAGCCGGCGTGAGTTTAAATGGCCTCCGGTAGAGGACAGGAAGGCACGTTGTCCATGGGGACGTTTCGCTTCTCATCCAAGCTTCAAAGCTGAAGAAGCTTCTTGGATGGGAAGCGAAACGTCTTCAAAGAAAAACCAGAAAGTCCAGTTGCTTCTTGAAAAAGCACCTTTGGGTCAAGGCAGGGGTGGGTTTCAAAAATTATAGCAAGGGGTTCTTTGCCCGGTTGCTGGATGGGCATGGCCTAGTTGGCCTCCTGCACCATGGGGGCTGGGGGGGGCATTTTTGCCCTCCACGGGCTCCGGAGGCTTTCCTCGAGCCTCCGGGTGGGCAAAAACGGCCTCGCCAGGCTCTGGAGGCCCTCTGGAGTTAGGCCCATTTTTCACCCTTCCCGAGCCTCCGTGCACCCCCTGCACTTGCCTGGATCCAAAACGGGCCGCGTGGGGACTCCTGGGAGGGGTGGGGTGGGCGGGGCCATCCAGGAGTGGGATTTGGGGGTTATCCGAACTGCACAGAATTTTAGCTAGAGGTTCTCCTGAACCCCTGCGAACCCCTGGGTCAAGGACAAAGTTTATCAGAATAGATTTGGTATTAAAATGTGAATTAAGAGACCCTTGGATCAAAACTCTATGATGCACTCAAAGATTAGAACGGACATAATAACGGACTTCACTCCCGTAGTAAAATAAGGCAAGGAAGTTACCCTTGGGTAGCAAGTGGGAAAAGAAACAAAATCACAATGCAGGAACACTCTCCAGAAGTAACAAAAAAGAAAACATTGCTGTTTCTTTTTCGTTCTAGCGTGCAAGATATTGGGAAATGCCCTTCCACTCAACAGGACGTGGCATGTGCCCGCAAAGATCCATCCGTCCACTAATAGGAAGAAACACAGAGCGGCTTTCATTTCTCAAGCTTGCTTTTATTATCTGCACGGTGGCTAATCACATGTTTCCAATGTTATTGGAACAGGGACGTGAGATTCAAAAAGTTACAAAACAAACAAACCGAACATGCTGAAAAAAACAATCACGTGAGCATATCGCAAATAAGGAAGGAGAACACATTGGAAACTAGTGAAAAGGAAGCACTTCCACGGTGGTTAAGTAGTAAACCGGTGGGAACAGTTGGGAGTTTTACAGAGGCCTAAAAACGAAGTTGCTTTTATCTATTTGGGTTCCCAGATCGGAATTTCCCTCAAATCTTCTCTGTATAAAAGTTTGCCAAATACTCTCGCTTGATTTCTTACCACCTCATTTTAGGCACGATAAACTTTTTAGCACGATGCTTTCCATGGCGAGTTGGGGGAAAAAAATTAAACTTCTAGTTCTATAGCAATAGCACTTAGACTTATATACCGCTTTACAGCCCTCTCTAAGCGGTTTACAGAGTCAGCCTCTTATCCCCAACAATCTGGGTCCTTATTTTACCAACCTCGGAAGGATGGAAGGCTTAGTCAACCTTGAGCCTGGTGAGATTCGAACTGCCAAATTTGCAGGCAGCCAGCAGAAGTAGCCTGCAGTACTGCACTCTAACCACTGTGCCACCGTGGCGCTACCAAGTGTTTCTCAACCATGGGAACTTCTAAGAGGTGTGGGCTCCCCATAGCTGCCTGGGGAATTCTGGGAATTGAAGTCCACCATTTTAAAAGTTCCCAAGGCTGAAAAATATGGAATAAAATTAAATGAATCAGAAGAAAGCAATGAGCGCCCAGAGCAAGCCACATCCAAATGGCAGGCCAGGTTCCATCCCTGCCAGGTAGCATTGACAGCCTGAGACATGCTGGTTGAAGAATTCTGGGAGTTGAAGTCCTACACCCTTTAAAGTTGCCAAGGCTGAGAAAGACTGCTTTAGTGTATCCTGCAGGGAATAGGACTAGATGGCCCTCCCTTCAGGCTTCCTGGGCCTCTGCCTGGCCTTGCTTCTAGCTTATGTGACTGATAACCCTTTAGCAGGAGGTCATCCGCGCTCCAAGTCCCTTGCATCTAAATTATATCCTTATCTATCACAGGATCAGAGTACTGTATTTTTTGGACTATAAGACACACTTTTTTGTCTCCCAAAAGGGGGAAAATGTCTGTGCATCTTATAGACCGAATACTGTCGAAGTCCCGCCCACTCGCCGCCCATTTTTTGGCCTCTGCATGCCCTGTTTTGGGGCCCTTTTTTGGCCCATTTTCGGGGCTTTTTTCAGCCGTTTTTGAGGCTTTTTTTGGCCCATTTTCAAGGCTTTCTTTGGCCCATTTTCAAGGCTTTCTTTGGCCCATTTTCGGGGCTTTTTCCACCCCGTTTTTGAGGCTTTTTCCACCCCGTTTTCAAGGCTTTTTTCGACCTGTTTCCCTCCCCCCAAAAAGAACAGGCTGAAAAGAGCCTAAAAACGGGGTGGAAAAAGCCTAAAAAATGGAGTGGAAAAAGCCTCAAAAATGGGCAGAAAAAAGGCTGGAAAAGGCCAGAAAAAGGGCCTGAAAATGGGACACATGGAGGCCAAAACCTTTTTTCGTTGTTGTTTTCCTCTTCTAAATCTAGGTGCGTCTTAGTCCGGTGCATTTTATAGTCCGAAAAATACGGTAATTTAAGCCTCTAAAACGGTATCACCCAGCTACCTTCCATGACATAATGCTTAAGGTATTTTTCTTGCACTGGTCTTTGTATTGTCAGTATGAGTTCTCGGTAGGAGCCCTTGTTGGAAGGTAATTCTGCTGAATTTGGCATATTTTGCAAGTCTAAGGGGACACCGTCATGCATTTTTATTTGTTCTGGTCTCTGGCCTAAGACAGTAATAAACTGATTGACTAGATGGCCTCTAAGGTCCCTCTCAGCTCTTTATTATTTTATGATATTCACTCCGTCCACTTACCAGCGTAGAGAAGGCATGAGTTGGCAAAAGCTCCATAACTTTGGCCACAACTTCTAAGCTCTGAAGGAGATACCGCTGCCATTCGGTCTGTTGCTGTTAAGGGGGTAAAAACAAAGACGTAATCTGCCATTTTTTAAAATTTCCTTCAAAGTCAGGCTCTTAACTCTAAACCTGGAACCTTATTGGAACAATGGGGGGGGGGGGAGAAAAGCAATTATATTATGAAGTCAAAACAGCTCCAAAGAGAAAGGTTCTAATCTCCCCATGCTAGTTTCCAAATCATGGGAAATATTTTCAGCATGGTGGATGGTTTAAAGATGATGTTACCCATCTGTGATCTAAAGCAGGGGTCCCCAATCCCCAGTTCATGGACTGGCACTGGTCCGTAGCATGCCAAAAACAGGTCCATGCAAATAAGCGAAGCCCCCCCATCTTCATAATGCAGGCAGCATGTGAAACCACTTTCTCTCCACTCCGCGGAAAAACCTCTCTCCACGGAACCGGTCCCTGGTGCCCAAAAGGTTGGGGACCGCTGATCTGAAATGGAACAGTCTATTTTATCTCATTTCCCTTCAGCGCAACAGGAGTTTGATCAGGGGTGTCAAACTCAATTTCACTGAGGGCCGCATCAGGGCTGTGGTTGACCTTGGGGAGACTGGGTGGGCGTGGCCAACTGGGTGGGCATGGCCAGCTTGAGGCCACTTGCTGGGTGTGGCTGCCTGGGTGAGTGTGGCCAGCTTGACACGACGTGCTGGGCGTGGCCGACTGGGTGGATGTGGCCAGCTGGATGGGCGTGGCCAGTTTGACACCACTCTCCAAACTGCTGGCATGTTTCCTCTTTCCCTTGGGTAGACAGGGCCGAAGCGACGCTGAAGTTTCCTGTTTGCATTGGGTAGACCTGGCCGAAGCGACATGGGCCGGCCCCTTACGTTTTCCAGGATGGCCCCACAGGCTGGATCCAACCACATCGCAGGCCAGATGCGGCCCGCAGGCCTTGAGTTTGTCACCCCTGAATTAGATCCTTGGGTTTGGAGAATCTTAACAGAATCTTCATTTGCATCATTCTCTATTGGGTACATATTTTACTGCCTTTATTCTGAGGACGGGTCTCTTCATTACACTTTTAGTCTCACGATACGGTCCCCAGTGTCTACAGGGTTGTCCCAAAGGTGCTTTTTTCCAAAGGCAACTGGGCTTCCTTTGAGTTTTTCTTGAAGACGTTTCGCTTCTCATCCGAGAAGCTTTATCCTTCCACACGCCACCGTTCAGTCAGAACCGAAGAAGGTTCTTGGATGAGAAGGGAAAGGTCTTCAAGGAAAAGTTCAGTTGCCTTCTGGGGGGAAAAAAGCACCTTTGGGGCATCCTTTGAAAGGTGCAAAAGGGAGAGGGAGGACTCCGAGTACTATTTAATATGGAATAAATGGCTGGAGAGTAAACATAAAACTTAAGGGATACTTTTGTTATGAGATCGAATTGTAAGTAGAAGTTAAGATAAATTAAACAAGGATGTAAATTTAAGATAGAGATATTTTGTGTAAAGAGGTTAAATAGGTTAGAGATACCGATGCAGAAAAGTTGTTGCTAGTATTGAAAATCTGATACGTTTGTTTTTGTTTGTTTATATTTCTTTTGTGTGTCTTGTTTTTTTTGTGTATTATGTTTCTTTTTGTACTGTGTATTTTAATCTTTGGAAATTTAATAAATATTATTTTTTTTAAAAAAAAGAAAGTTGCAAAAGGGATGCTGTGTATGTGTGTATGTGTGTGTGGGAACCCTGGGAGACTTTGGCCTATGGGCTGCCCCCCCCATCCCAATCTCATGCCTTCAAGGCAGGGGTGAAATCCTCCCAGTTCAGATCGGATCGCCCGATCCGGTACCGATGGTGGTGGGTGGTTCAGAGAACCAGTAACAAAAATCCCTGCGCGCCCCCCACCCCCCATGCCCAGCTGAGCCGCACGATCATCAGAGGCTTTTCTTTTTTTTACTCTTAAAAGCATTTTTTCTGCAACCTCTTGGCCGAAGAGGTGGTAAAACAAATGCTTTGAAAAGTCTCTTGACGATTCTGGCTGAGTTGCCTGATAATAAATTTTTAAAAAATACCTCTCTGCTGATTAGGCAACTCAGCTGGGATCGTCAGAGAGGTATTTTTTAAAAATCCTCTCTGACGATCCCAGCTGAGTTGCCTGATCAGCAGAGGCTTTTCAAAGCATTAGAAAAAATGCTTTGAAAGGTAAAAAAAAAAAAAAGTTGGCTACGCCCACCATCACATTACCCCCACCACCACCAAGCCACGCCCACAGAACCGGTAGAAACAAATTTTACATTTCACCCCTGCTTCAAGGACTCCGTTTCTTACATCATCATCCAGCGTCTCGTCGTCCAGCTCTTCCAACTGGGCCTGGTTGTACCTGAACTGTATTCGGTTTAGTACTTCGGTCAGCAGCAAAACCAAAGCGTCCTCGTACCTGTGGGGGGGGGGGGGGGAGAGAGAGAAAGCAAAACGGTCCAAAATGAGGAAAGAAGCAGGAAGAAAGAAAGAAAAGGCCTGTGTGACCTCACGTGTTGCAAGCAAATATTCCAGCTGGCCCTGCTGGAAAGAGGAAATCGCCAAGTAGACGGCAACCCGACTTGTTCGAAACCCCGTTTTCTGTTCGTGAACTTAATTGAAGGGTTTCCTCAAAGCATCGTGTGTGTGTGCAGGCAACGTGGCCTGCTCTGAATTTTGCAAAACAAAGAGAAGTTCCCAATTTATTGAGATTCATCCCATACTGAGGACACCGGGTCCCTGGAAGCCATTAGTGAACCAGAGCCTTTAAAAAAAATGAAAAAAAATTCTCGGGGATTGGAAGCTTTTTGAAGCTTATTCCGATGTCGCTCGTCTCCTGTGAGAATAGATCAGGCTCTGGGGCTTGTTTCTGTAGGACAAACACCTGTAGGACAAAAACGCTCAGGCCATTCTCTCCTGGGCTAGAAGGACAGGCAGTCCTCGATTTACGACCACAACGGAGCCCCCAAATTTCTTTTGTGGAGTGAGTTTTGCCCTGTTTTACAACCTTTCTTGCCACGGTTGTTACAGTACTGGCTAAAATTGTGGAAACTGGCTAATAACACTTTTTTTTTTTTTTTTGAGTTTCAAGATAATCCTATTCCACTGCTGGAATGGCCTGGGAATAGCCCAGATCTTAACCCAATTGAAAATCTATGGAGCCGATCAGGGGTGGGTTCTACTTATTTTTACTACCGGTTCGCAATGGGACTGCACGGGCATGCGCAGAAGCTTCCTGACGACATCCGGATTGGTGGGGGAGCTTCCCACCGGTTTTACTACCGGTTCTTGCAAACCGGTCCAAACCGGGGATAACCCACCACTGGAGCCGACTAAAGAAACTGGTGAGTCAGAAGCGATCCAGCAATAAAACCCAGTTAATAGAAGCCATCCTTCAATCTCGGTTTCACATTAGAACAGCTGCAGAACTAACAGACTTGGTTCGCTCCATGGGAAGACGTTGTAAGGCTGTTATTCATGTTAAAGGTTACCCAACTAAGTATTAACTGACATGGTGATCATTTTTGTATATCTTGTTTTGTCTACGTGTTTCACTTTTCTTCTTTATACTGCAACTGCTATTCTAAGAGCAAATCCTTCCTAAAAGTTACTGCATTACATTCTTGATTAAATTATCTTCCCATTGATATATAATTGTATGGTACTACTAAAAATAAAAAAATAAAAAAAAAAGTGGTGTTATTAGCTAGTTTTAGAAAATACACTTTCCCCAAAAGGTTTCCACAATTTTGGCCACTACTGTATGTGAATCACTGCAGTTGATAAGTGAGTAACCCAGTTGTTAAGTGAATCTGGCCTTCCCCGTTGTCTTTTGCTTGTCAGAAGATCCCACGAGGGGATCACGTGACTCTGAGGGCCACTGCGACTGTCATAAATGTGAACCAAGTTGCCAAGCGTCTTGAGTTTTGATCTGAATAAGACGCTGATCTGAATTGGATCATAGTAATGGTACCGGTCAGGCAGGGAGCCGAATAAGGCAACTGGCAGCCTTGGTGATCCCGGGATCATGCAAATACGATGCTCTAATGAATACACAAAGCGGTGAAGTGGCTACGCTAAGCAGAAGTCTCGAACGCTGGCCCTGTGTTGCAACTGCCCTCTCATTTACATGTAAACATTCACTTTACATTTCCTGTTCCCATGATTGCGGGAAGAGCTACAGCAAAAGAAAGGCTCTTCCACACAAATAGGAATGCAGACTTATTTCTGCTTGTTCGTGCCTCGCTATTACAGGGACAGCTGGCTCGGCTGGCTCCGGTTTGCTCCGTTCGAAGTCATCTTCTACCACCTCTTACAATACTAGACAACACAGTATCAACAGTAGAGACCTTCAAATTTCTAGATTCTATCATATCGCAAGACCTAAAATGGACAGCTAACATCAAAAACGTCATCAGAAAAGCACAACAGAGAATGTTCTTCCTGCGCCAACTCAGGAAGCTCAAACTGCCCAAGGAGCTGCTGATCCAGTTCTACAGAGGAATTATTGAGTCTGTCATCTGCACCTCCATAACTGTCTGGTTTGGCTCTGCCACCCAACAAGAGAGACACAGACTTCACAGGATAATTAGAACTGCAGAAAAAACAATGGCTACCAACCTGCCTTCCATTGAGGACATGAGTACTGCACGAGTCAAAAAGAGGGCTGGGAAAATATCTACAGACCCCTCACATCCTGGACATAAACTGTTTCAACTCAAAACGAGGCTGCAGAGCACTGCACATCAGAACAACTAGACACAAGGACAGTTTTTTCCCGAATGCCATCACTCTGCTAAACAAATAATCCCCTCAACACTGTCAAACTAGTTACTAAGTCTGCATTACTATTAATCTTCTCATCGTTCCTATCACCCATCTCCTCCCACTTATGACTGCATGACTGTAACTTTGTTGCTTGCATCCTTACGATTTATATTGGTTGTTTCCTAGTATGATTTGATTGCTTATTTGTACCCTATGACTATCATTAAGTGTTGTACCTTATGATTCTTGACGAATGTATCTTGTCTTTTATGTACTCTGAGAGCGTATGCACCAAGACAAATTCCTTGTGTGTCCAATCACACTTGGCTAATAAAGAATTCTATTATTCTATAAAACTCAGATTGAAAGAATCTGTTAAGAATTGTTCCAGGCTTAATGGGCCAGACCACAACATTGTCCTCTGATACATTAGCTTTTTTGTTCTCAAACTTACTACAGGGAGTGCTTGAGGACTGGAGGATGCACTTACTGGATATTTAATATGTATTTAAGATGCTGCGCATTCCAGACTGACTCCTACCAGTGGTTTCAAGTGAAACAACTCATAATTCCACGTGCCGACTGTAATTCCACATGCATGGACTATGGTTGCTTCAATCTTTCCCAAGCAAATAATACAGGCAGTCCTCGACTTACGACCACAACTGAGCCCCAAATTTCTGTTTGTGAAGGGAGGCATCTGTTAAGTGAGTTTTGCCACAGTTTACGGCTTTTCTTTGCCACAGCTGTTAAGTGAATCACTGCAGGCGAAAAGTTAGTAAGCCACTTTGTGAAGTGAATCTGGCTTCCCCGCTGACTTTGCTTGTCGGGAGGTCGCAAAAGGGGATCATGTGATCCCGGGACACGGCGTCCGTTGGGAGTCAGCAGTCAAGCACCTGAATTTTGATCCTGTGACAGTCGGGATGCTACAACGGTTGAAAATGTGAAAAATGGCCATAAGTCACTTATGTTGTAACTTTGAACGGTCACAAAATGGACTGTTGTAAGTGGAGGACTACCTGTACTAGAATAGAATAGAATAGAATAGAATAGAATAGAATAGAATAGAATAGAATAGAATAGAATAGAATAGAATAGAATAACAGAGTTGGAAGGGACCTTGGAGGTCTTCTAGTCCAACCCCCTGCTTAGGCAGGAAACCCTATACCACTTCAGACAAATGGTTATCCAATCTCTTCTTAAAAACTTCCAGTGTTGGAGCGTTCACAAGTTCTGGAGGCAAGTTTTGGTTTGGAGAATAGGTTGACTCCCTCTTCTTTGTGGCAGCCCCTGAGATATTGGAACACTGCTATCATGTCTCCCCTAATCCTTCTTTTCATTAAACTAGACATACCCAATTCAAGCAACCGTTCCTTATATGTTTCAGAATGTCTGAAGGCAAGATGGGTACCACAGAGCAATGACAGAGAGATTCTGTGAGAATACACCTTTGGTATTGATACCTTGATGCTTGTGTTTAGAGGCCGTAATTGTCCAAACACAAAGCACATAGCTAAAAGACCTTCACTGTTCTGAGCATCCCTGCCAAGGACCTTGAAACCTTCAAGGGAGACAGACAGGGGAATAGCACTGCAAAAAAAAACACTGAGTCAAATAATCAAAACATGTCTTTTTTTTTGGTACCCTACCTGAACAGTAAACTCGGTGGCTTACCTGTTGAGTACTGCTTCTTTATCTGCCAAGCGATTCTTTATTTTACTGGTCAAATAGTCCAAAAACAGAGCCCAGATGTCTAAGCAGGAAAAGTAACCTTCATGCGTGGGCTGAAAAAGGCACATGAAAAACAGGTTGTTTAGCCACACAACTGGTGATGGAACAGACACATTTGTAAGTCATTTCATTAAAAAACAAACTTAAGTTTTCCTGTCCTATTCAGAGGTTTTGTTTTCTTTTTAAGGGGCACATTCTGAATAAACCTGGAGCATCTCTCAGCTCCGTGGTGGCAAAATAGTTAGAATACTGCTCTTTAGAAGGCCAGATCCTGAAGAGGAAACTCAAATACTTTGGCCACCTAATGAGAAGGAAGGACTCCCTGGAGAAGAGCCTAATGCTGGGAATGATTGAGGGCAAAAGAAGAAGGGGACGGCAGAGAAGGAGGTGGCTGGATGGAGTCACTGAAGCAGTCGGCATGAGCTTAAATGGACTCCAGAGGATGGTAGAGGACAGGAAGGCCTGGAGGAATGTTGTCCATGGGGTTGCAATGGGTCGGATACGACTTCACAGCTAACAATAACAACAAACTACTTCTGCCAGTTGCCTGCAATTTGGCAGTTCAAATCTCACAGGGCTCAAGGTTGACTCAGCCTTCCATCCTTCCGAGGTTGGTAAAATGAGGACCCAGATTGTTGGGGGCAATGTGCTGACTCTGTAAGCCGCTTAGAGAGGGCTGTAAAAGCACTCTGTGAAGTACTATGAAGCGGTATATAAGTCTAAATGCTATTGCTATTGCAGGCTAACTCTGCCCACTGCCAGGAGTTCAATCCTGACCAGCACAAGGTTGACTCAGACTTCCATCCTTCCGAGGTCAGTAAAATGAGGACCCAGATTGTTGGGGGTAATAGGCTGACACTGTAAAGCGCTCAGAGAGAGATGTAAAGCAGTGTGAAGTGCTATTGCTAATCCCATGGATTCTCTGATATTCTTCTATTATTCAGCTGTAGGACACGGATGGGCCACTGGTTTACAACATTCCATGGAAATAACTTCCTTTTCTGCTTATTTATTTGATTGGGGACTATACAAAGGCACAGCTACATCTCCACACTGTCGTGCAACGAATCATATTTGGAAGGAAAGCTCGCCTTTACCTGGCTGGTTGAAATGGTCCATCTTCCCAACCCACAACCAATGGGAGCATTGCTCTAAAGCAGTAGTGTCTAACTGTGTGGCAACTTTAAGACATGTGGACTTCAACTCCCAGAATTCCCCAGCCAGCACGAAGTCCACATTATCTTAAAGGTTGAGGAAGAATGGTCTAGGACTCTGATTATAGGTTTGATTACAGCAGTGAGGGGTGCATCTTAGGAAGACCTGAGTTGGAGAGAGACGCTCCTGGAGAAAATTGGTAACTGCTAACAGTCAAATCTGACTTGGTGGTTCATAATCAATCAGTTATGACTTCAATTTTAGGTAAAGGTAAAGGAGTCCCTGCAGATTTTACTCCGCTAGTCATTGCCAAATATAGTGTGTGTGTTCATCTCCATTTCAAGGCCTTTGAGCCAGCAGTTTGAAGACATTTGCGCAATCATGTGGCCAAGATGACATCACGGAGCACTGTTACCTTCCCACCGATGTGGTACCTATTTATCTACTCGCATTTGCATGCTTTCAAGCTGCTAGGTTGGCAGGAGCTGAGGTGAGGATGGGAACTCGCCCCATCATGTGGCGCTTGGGTCTTGAACCTGGGCTGCCGGTTTTCTAGCTGACAGATTGGATTTCTGAAGCATTGATTGCATGATATCAAGTCAATGCCATCTCTTAGCAACCACAGTGATTGACTGTCTCAAAGATAAAATGTCCCCAACTGGGCCTTTTAGGCCTCTCAGGTGGTACATTCATTGCTCTTTTCATTGAGTACCTACACCTTGCTATTGGCCGTTTTCTTTGTTTTTCTTCCAACTTTCCTAGTAATATGGATTTCTGAAAAGAGCTGGGTCTTTGCGCTGATTAGGTGGCATCATTATAGTGTCAACATTAAGCAACCACCTAGATATTCTCAACAGGGACCCTTCCCCAACCTGGCCCTTCAGGGATTGCAATGGTTCATCCATAGTCACTCTGATCAAGTCCATCTGTCTTGTTCCTGGCTTTCTTCCTCTTTCCTTCCCTTTCACCTTTCACGAGCATCACAGGTTACTCAGGTGAGTTGGGTCTTTTTTTGCAATTCTGACTAATTATATGCCAAGGGTTGATTCTTGGTGTCTACAGGTAGTCCTCAACTTACGACCCCATTGAGCCCAACATTTCTGTTGCTAAGTGAAACATTGACTAAGTGAGTTTTGCCCCACTTTACAACTTTTCTTGCTACGGTTGTTAAAGGAATCCCTGCAGTTGTTAACTTAGTAACGCGGCTGTTAAATGAATCTGAGTTCCCCACTGACTTTGTGTCAATCTTTGAATCCAACCTGGCAGCAGCCATTTTTTTCTATTTCTCCCGTTGCCACAGAGACGGGGGAGGGGGGAGGAGGATGAAATGCATTGCTAGACAAAACACCAAGCTTTCTCGTGGGAACCAAGGTCATCTCTACAGGTGGTGGATAGAGACGGGGAGGAGTGCCTGGGGAGCCCACCAATTAACCTAACTGGCCAACGTGATCTGTGACTTTTGGGGAGGGAGCGATTTCCTCTTTTTAATTATACAGAAACCGGGGTTAGAGTTGGTTTTCCATTTGATTGTGCCGATATAATGTACCCAATAAAGAAGTTCTTAGAGAAAGACCTCAGCCTCAGAGTTCTGATTTGCTTGGATTTGTTAGTCAGGATCATCACACTTTGTCAGAAGGTCACCCCAAAATGATCACATGACCTCAGGATGCTGCAATTGACATAAATATGAGTCAGTTGCCAAGCACCTGAATTTTGACCACCTGACCATGGGGATGTTGCAATGGTTGTTAAGTGTGAAAAATGGTCACAAGTTGCTTTTTTCAGAGCTGTTATAACTTTGAACGGTCACTAAATGACCGTTGTATTTGAACTGTTGTAAGTTGAGGACTACCTGTACATAGATAGATCTTCTCCAAGATGGGAAAACATACATACGGTTTTTGCAGAGGACGATCAAAGGTGGGCACTATTTTGAAATACAAGGTTAATAAACAAAACAGGAAAAAAACCAATCAAGAGTTCCTCATGCAGAACCGCTGAACCCAAATACACAGAAAATAGTTTTGCACCTTCACAGAAATACATTTCTATGCAAGACAGAGATCACGACACGGGAACAGAGCTGCCCTTTTCAAAGGAGGGAGTACCTGATGAAAGGTGTATTTGAACAGCAGTGAAAGGAATTCAACCACAGGGAACTGCGAGTAGGACTCGATCCTTCTCAAGTGGACACTCACAAAAAGGCGTAGAAAGTCAGTAAACTTCTCTATGTAGCTGCAAGAGAAAAAGGAAGGAACACCAGTAAGCGAATGGGGAGATTGCTAAGAAAGCAACAAAGAATAACGAATTAAAAGCTACTTGATTGTTCTTTGAAAAGATAAACAGATTCATCGTCATTTTTAACAACTGAATGGAAGCTCTACGGTTATTACCTATGCAGCGGGCAACCCTTCCTTCCATTATTACCTGAAACAGCAGAAAAAGATCTTGTTCAAAAGCAACTTTATATTGCTAAGAGCTTCCACAATGAAACCCCCTTAATGGTTTAAGCATTTCACCGTTGCTGATACTGGGTGGAGAAATTGGATTAGTTAAGAATTCTGTTCAAGTTTGAACCTACAGCATGTTGTGATCTAGGCTTACTGAGTCATTACAAGACACAATTAGTCCCAAACAAACCTATTTTATTGTAACAGCTGAGAATTACATTCATTCCCAACTGAGTCCCAATTAGTAGCAAAACAAGTTCTTCGGAAGAAGTCCTTCGGGATAATCACCAACCTTTATCTTCTTTGATACCCTGCCAAAGGCCTTACTTGGCAAAGCCCCACTAAGTTCAGAAACAAACAAAAGATGCTGACTAGAAACAGAGTTAGCAACATTGCTTTCCTGCAAAAGGCCCAAGTGCCTCGGTTTCTCTTTTAAGCCTTATGGAGGGGCCAATCATCTCCTAGCCTTACTCCTGAATCGTCCCTTTTGCTTTAGCTGCTCTTGCCTTCTGGCAGCTCTGCGCATGCGTGCACTAGGAACAGGCTCCTCCTGTTCCTCTGCCTCTCTGCTATCCGACTCTGGGGGCTCCGGAGTCCACGCATCATTCCCAGATGGCCCTGGCCCCATCTCTGCCTCCGACACAGAGCCCTCATCCGGGCCTTCCCCAGACTCCAGGACTGTCCCATGTTCCTCCCCAGCCTCCTCACTGTCCGACTCCGCTGCCAGCTCCTCAGGCTGCTGGCGGACCACAACACCGCTGGCTGCCAACAGAAGTTTCTACCCTGAACAGAGGGCAGGTTGAAAGCCGTGATATTGATTTCCTTCTAACAAACTTAAGAGTTCCCAACAGAACACTAGTCTAGATATTGTGTGACATTAAGCATGAGCGTATACAGCCTTCTTTTCAAAGTAAAAAAAACCTGTGACATAATTAATTCTCTAAATACTGGGTCTTCTTTCATAAAGCCAACCAACTGTTAGAATAATACAACGCTGAGGTAATGAAAACATGAAGCTGTCATCCCAAACATTCATTCAGTCTGATCCCCCATCTGTAAGCAGAACTAATGGCCTATCAGGTCTTTATAAAAACTGCCAAGTCTGAAAATTCTGGTTATGCAAAGGAAATACGCAAAAAAAAAACCAAACCAAAACAAAACATACAATACAGCTTCAAGGTTTTCAGCTATGTTCACTCCACTCACCAAATTTAAAGGTGTCACAATGTAAAACTTTTTTTTTTTTAGCAATTCCCATATTTTCACTTTTCCAAAGCTAGACACGATCATCATAAATGTGCATTTATTTGATATTGAAGAAAGCAATACTTTATACAATTTCTATCAGAGGAGGAGCCAACAACCTGTTTTGTACAGGTTGGGGAGTTCTCGGGAGAGAAATGATTGTCCTAGGCCCCTGCCAAGCTTAAAAGCATGCATTTTGTCGCTCACATCCCCCAAATGGCAAAGAAAATCACCCATGAAAAAGGTTTGGGGTGCAAGAGAAATGCTGACGGGCCATCTATAGCTCCAGTTGCATTTTCCCCTCCACCTTTCAAGACTTTTCAGATGCTTCTCTCTGTACATCCTCCAAAAAATTCTAACCTCAGTTCTTGTTTTGCCCCAAGAGCTGCCGATTCAGTTCTACAGAGGAGTTATTGAGTCTGTCATCTGCACCTCCATAACTGTCTGGTTTGGTTCTGTCCCAGCAAGAGAGACACAGACTTCAGAGGATAGTTAGAACTGCAGAAAAAACCATGGCTACCAACCTGCCTTCCATTGAGGACCTGTATACTGCAGGAGTCAAAAAGAGGGCTGTGAAAATATCTACAGACCCCTCACATCCTGGACATAAACAGTTTCAACTCCTACCCTCAAAACGACGCTATAGAGCACTGCACACCAGAACAACTAGACACAAGAACAGTTTTTTCCCGAACGCCATCACTCTGCTAAACAAATAATTCCCACAACATTATCAAATAATTTACTAAGAGTGTATTACTATTATTCTTCTCTTCCTTACTAGTATCTATCTCTTCCCACTTATTACTATAACCATCTTGCTTGTATCTTTCAATTTATATTGTTTTATTTGTTTCCTAGTTCAGTTTGATAGCTTATTAGTAACCTTGGCTATCACTAAGTATCTTTTTATTTTATTTATCTTTTTATTCTTGACGAATATATTTTATTTTTTCTTTATGTACACTGAGAGCATATGCACCAAAGACAAATTCCTTGTGTGTCCAATCACACTTGACCAATAAAGAATTCAATTCAATTCAATTCAATTCAATTCAATTCAATTCAATTCAATTCAATTCAATTCAATTCAATTCAATTCTATTCTATTCTATTCTATTCTATTCTATTCTATTCTATTCTATTCATCCTCCAATAACTCTAGGGCTCGTACAAGGACCATAACTGAGATCCAATCTTAAATCAGGGCTGAGATCCTGACCTTAAACCAGGACTGTCTGACTTGCGACTCTTAGGAACTCTTATCCCCTGACTGCACTAGCTTTCAGATTGTCCCACGTCCATCAGAAGGGAAGAAGAGAAGGGCTGCTGGTAATATGAAGGAAGGAATTGGTGGGATTTTGCAAAGCAAGCAAGGGAGATGGGGAAGAAAGTCTCAGCTTGAAGACTTCAACCAGCTTTTGAAAGGTTTAATCTCATCCTGTTTTTCCTCCCAATTTAGCACTCCCTTCAGCCAATCCACAGCAGCTGTAGTTGCTAGGGCAACCATCCAAGTTTAACAGAGATTTCACTCAATATCAGCCCACCCTTCTTTGGATTAGGAAAGAATTCTAGAAAAGAAATATGGCGTGAAGAGATCAAATAGGGGTCCAGAGGTTAGAAGGTCCAGCGCAGTGTTTCTTAACCTTGGCCATTTTGAGATGTGTGGACTTCAACTCCCAGAATTCCATACCAGCCATGGGTCTAGACCAGTGTTTCTCAACCTTGGAAGCTTGAAGATGGGTGGACTTCAACTCCCAGAATCCCCCAGCCAGCAGCGCTGCCTGGGGGATTCTGGGAGTTGAAGTCCACCCATCTTCAAGCTTCCAAGGTTGAGAAACACTGGTCTAGAAGGTCCAGAAAAGTGTTTCTGGACTTCAATTTCCAGGGCATCTGGACTTCAGTTCCCAGAATTCCATAGTAGCATAGTTGTCTGTGGAATTCTGGGACTTGATATCCACAGATCTAAAAACGGCCAAGGTTGAGAAACACTGGTCCAGAGATGAGAACTGATGA